>NC_048565.1:91334095-91469095 GCF_013265735.2 Oncorhynchus mykiss | reverse complement strand
GAACTTATACACCTGGTGTCTAGGGAATAATCTTTCCTGGACTAAGAACTTCCCATTTGAATCAATTAGAATTGCAGTTGTGGGTGATTGTCTGGGTGGAGCAGACTGGGAGGCTGGTATTCTGACCTGGGCTGGAGCAGACTGGGAGGCTGGTAGGTTAACCTGGGCTGGAGCAGACTGGGAGGCTGGTATTCTGACCTGGGCTGGAGCAGACTGGGAGGCTGGTAGGTTAACCTGGGCTGGAGCAGACTGGGAGGCTGGTATTCTGACCTGGGCTGGAGCAGACTGGGAGGCTGGTAGGTTGACCTGGGCTGGAGCAGACTGGGAGGCTGGTAGGTTAACCTGGGCTGGAGCAGACTGGGAGGCTGGTATTCTGACCTGGGCTGGAGCAGACTGGGAGGCTGGTAGGTTGACCTGGGCTGGAGCGGACTGAGAGGCTGGTAGGTTGACCTGGGCTGGAGCAGACTGGTAGGCTGGTGCAGTGTCATCCGGCTGTTTAGTGGAGGCCATGCTGGTCTCAGGTTCTGCTTGTGTTGTACCAAGCTGGTGGACATGTTCTCTAGATGCAGAGGACACAATGACTCTCTGCCGGTTGAGGGTGTCAATGTACCTCTCTTTTTGTTCGAGCTCCTTTCTTGTTGTGCTCAGATGGTCTCTGAGGTCATCATTTGTCTGACTCAGCTTGTCCATTCTGCTTTCTAATTTAGCTATGGATGCTCTGCTCTCCTCCCTGAACTGTTTCATCTCTTCTTTGAGTTTCTGGACAGTGTCCTCCTCTTGAAGCTTGTTCTCTCTGAGTTCTATGACCTCTGCTTCGACTAGAGAGAGGGTGTTGTGGAAACGTTGCATAGCAGGTGTTCTTATTGAAATTGTCATGTCCTTGACTCTGTCTGCTGCAGGTGAGGTAGGTAAAGGGACGTTGAGGGCTTCCTGCTGGGTCACAGAGACCATTGGGGTCTGCTTTTCTCCATCTCCCTCCTTGACTTTTTCCTCATTTTCTGAGATGATGTCAGCGTCTTCTTTTAGGGTAGCAAACCTATTCTCAAAAGCCTGGAGGCTTGAATCATTGCCTTGTATCAATACAGTTCCATTATTATATAAGTTTACTGTTTGATATGTGTTGCTCTGGTCAGCTTCCTCAAAAATGCTGATCTGACATCCTTGGCTGATGCCCCTCTTTTTTGAGAAAGGGAAATGGTTGCAAATAACCTTTTTCCATATGTTCCCTCGATTGGTATTAAAAATTAAATTTGCTCTTGTTTTGTAACTGGTAAGATCTGCAAACAGGCATTCATGGTTCTGTCCCATCAACAAACCTTTGAAACTTTTCTTAGCTTTCTCTGTTTGGATGTCTGGTGGGTAAACAATTTCCATAGCAACGCTGGTGATGTTGGCTACAATGTTGCAATAGAAGTGCTGTTTCTTGTATAATTCTTGTATAATGCTCTCTTGTTTCTTCAGAGGACTGTTTCACTTTGTTGTCCTTTTTTCTTTTCCTTTTTCTTCTGTCCTTATTTTGTCCTTATTTTGTCTTCCTTTCTTCTGTTAACTAGATATTTTTTTTGTTATTCTTTGTAAGCTAGCTAGCTTCTTCCAGGAGAGTCCCTAGCAACTGCTTAGCAACATGTAAACAATTCAGCTAACAATTCAGCTAGCTAAGATAACTGTATAATTTTATGAAAAATAGTTACTTTTTCAAAATCCTGTCTTTTTGGTTTGTTGCTTGTATTGTCTTCTATTGAGTCTTGCAGTTTTCTTTTGATTTTTTCGATGTACTTCACTCTAAAAAACCATTTAAATCTCAATATATACAGGAGCTCATTTTTCAGCAGCTGCTCAATTTGGAACTCCGGAACAATCTCTCTCTCCCTCTCTCTCTCTCTCTCTCTCTCTCTCTCTCTCTCTCTCTCTCTCTCTCTCTCTCTCTCTTTCTCCAGGTTGTCCTGTGGCTATCAAGAGAGTGGGCAGGAGCAAGAGGATCTCTCTGGCAGCTGCCGCCATGACAGCCTTGGAATCAGACCCCTCCAGACTCCAAGGGCCTTCGCCCTCCTCCTGCTCTCCCTCGTTCATCCATCCCCTCCGCCTGTTCCAACTGTCACCTATCAAGATCCCCTTTCGCCTGTCTCCGCCTGGCCCAGGTAAACAAACTCCTGTGATGCCTGGCTGAAATGCACCCCATTCCTGCTTTTAAACACGGCCCACAGAGCTCTGGTCTAAAGTAATGCACTAAATAGGGAATTGTGTGCCATGTTATAAGTTGTGCACTAAATAGGGAATAGGGGGCCATTTCAGATACAACCTCTGTTTAGCCAATCCAGGATGTGTGTCTGCAGTCTGTTGATGTGTTTTAGGTTGGTGTTGTTTAAGGTCTGTGTCTATTGACCCAACTGCAGGGTTTATTGGCATCATTATTACCAGCGGGTCTTTCACTAAGGCTGTCATGTCCAAACTGCAGGGTTTATTGGCATCGTTATTACCAGCGGGTCTTTAACTAAGTGTGTTACTGTGTGTCCTAATTGGTGAATTGTAATTGCAAATATGAGGCATTGTGTGAATGGTAACATTAAACAGCTTTGTTTTTTTATTGTATTTAATAGAGAATCTTTCTTTGAACTACAGCAGGCTTCTTTCTACATTGAATTTGATAGTAGTTCATGCGAGAAAGGTTTTTATTTTTGCCAGCAGTGTTAGGGTCATGGTTGACATGTGAAGCATCCTCAACTTCAAATGCAGACTGTGGTGTATTTTATGAGACTTTAGAACCTAAAATAAATTACTACAGTATTCCTGACTGTTGGGTTTGTATTCCAAGTAGCAATTAGCTAGTGGTGCTTCCTGGGTGGAAATGTTACTGTATAAACGATCTGTTACTACCTGGGTTACTCTATAGTGATCTGTTACTACCTGGGTTACTCTATAGTGGTCTGTTACTACCTGGGTTACTCTATAGTGATCTGTTACTACCTGGACAGTTGGGTTACTGTATAAGGATCTGTTACTACCTGGGTTACTCTATAGTGATCTGTTACTACCTGGGTTACTCTATAGTGATCTGTTACTACCTGGGTTACTCTATAGTGATCTGTTACTACCTGGACAGTTGGGTTACTGTATAAGGATCTGTTACTACCTGGACAGTTGGGTTACTGTATAAGGATATGTTACTACCTGGGTTACTGTATAACGATCTGTTACTACCTGGGTTACTGTATAAGGATCTGTTACTACCTGGACAGTTGGTTTCCTGGTTACTGTTTCTACCTGGACAGTTCGTTTCCTGGTTACTGGTACTACTCCTCCTCTCCCTTCATTCTCTCCCTGTACCACCTCATTGTAAAGGATGAGTAGAGGGAATTTCATTTTGCTGAAGTGGACATGTTTAAATCAAGGGTCAACACGCCATTATTGGATTCAGAAAATTAGTCTGGTACTGTAGGTCATTTACTGGAGGAACCAGACCATGTCTACCTCTGTCTCTGTTATCTATTTACTGGAGGAACCAGACCATGTCTACCTCTGTCTCTGTTCTCTATTTACTGGAGGAAACAGACCATGTCTACCTCTGTCTCTGTTATCTATTTACTGGAGGAACCAGACCATGTCTACCTCTGTCTCTGTTCTCTATTTACTGGAGGAAACAGACCATGTCTACCTCTGTCTCTGTTCTCTATTTACTGGAGGAAACAGACCATGTCTACCTCTGTCTCTGTTCTCTATTTACTGGAGGAACCAGACCATGTCTACCTCTGTCTCTGTTATCTATTTACTGGAGGAACCAGACCATGTCTACCTCTGTCTCTGTTCTCTGTCTCTGTTCTCTATTTACTGGAGGAACCAGACCATGTCTACCTCTGTCTCTGTTCTCTGTCTCTGTTCTCTATTTACTGGAGGAACCAGACCATGTCTACCTCTGTCTCTGTTCTCTGTCTCTGTTCTCTATTTACTGGAGGAACCAGACCATGTCTACCTCTGTCTCTGTTCTCTATTTACTGGAGGAACCAGACCATGTCTACCTCTGTCTCTGTTCTCTATTTACTGGAGGAACCAGACCATGTCTACCTCTGTCTCTGTTCTCTATTTACTGGATGAACCAGACCATGTCTACCTCTGTCTCTGTTCTCTATTTACTGGAGGAACCAGACCATGTCTACCTCTGTCTCTGTTCTCTATTTACTGGAGGAACCAGACCATGTCTACCTCTGTCTCTGTTCTCTATTTACTGGAGGAACCAGACCATGTCTACCTCTGTCTCTGTTCTCTATTTACTGGAGGAACCAGACCATGTCTACCTCTGTCTCTGTTCTCTATTTACTGGAGGAACCAGACCATGTCTACCTCTGTCTCTGTTCTCTATTTACTGGAGGAACCAGACCATGTCTACCTCTGTCTCTGTTCTCTGTCTCTGTTATCTATTTACTGGAGGAACCAGACCATGTCTACCTCTGTCTCTGTTCTCTATTTACTGGAGGAACCAGACCATGTCTACCTCTGTCTCTGTTCTCTATTTACTGGAGGAACCAGACCATGTCTACCTCTGTCTCTGTTATCTATTTACTGGAGGAAACAGACCATGTCTACCTCTGTCTCTGTTCCTTATTTACTGGAGGAACCAGACCATGTCTACCTCTGTCTCTGTTCTCTATTTACTGGAGGAACCAGACCATGTCTACCTCTGTCTCTGTTCTCTATTTACTGGAGGAACCAGACCATGTCTACCTCTGTCTCTGTTCTCTATTTACTGGAGGAACCAGACCATGTCTACCTCTGTCTCTGTTCTCTATTTACTTGAGGAACCAGACCATGTCTACCTCTGTCTCTGTTCTCTATTTACTGGAGGAACCAGACCATGTCTACCTCTGTCTCTGTTCTCTATTTACTGGAGGAACCAGACCATGTCTACCTCTGTCTCTGTTCTCTGTTTACTGGAGGAACAAGACCATGTCTACCTTTGTCTCTGTTCTCTCTCTCTGCTCTCTGTCTCTGTTCTGTTATCTGTTATCTGTTCTCTCTCGCTCTTCTCTGTCTCTGTTCTTTCTGTTTTCTGTTCTCTGTTCTCTCTCTGTTCTCTCTCCTTGTTTTCTGTTCTCTCTCTCTCTCTCTCTGTCTCTCTCTCTGTCTCTCTCTCTCTCTCTCTCTCTCTGTCTCTCTCTCTCTCTCTCTGTCTCTCTCTCTCTCTCAATTCAATTCAATTCAATTCAAGGGCTTTATTGACATGGGAAACATGTGTTAACATTGCCAAAGCAAGTGAGGTAGACAACATACAAAGTGAATATATAAAGTGAAAAACAACAAAAATTAACAGTAAACATTACACATACAGAGGTTTCAAAACAGTAAAGACATTACAAATGTCATATTATATATATATACAGTGTTTTAACAATGTACAAATGGTTAAAGGACACAAGATCAAATAAATAAGCATAAATATGGGTTGTATTTACAATGGTGTGTGTTCTTCACTGGTTGCCCTTTTCTCGTGGCAACAGGTCACAAATCTTGCTGCTGTGATGGCACACTGTGGAATTTCACCCAGTAGATATGGGAGTTTTTCAAATTTGGATTTGTTTTCGAATTCTTTGTGGATCTGTGTAATCTGAGGGAAATATGTCTCTCTAATATGGTCATACATTGGGCAGGAGGTTAGGAAGTGCAGCTCAGTTTCCACCTCATTTTGTGGGCTGTGAGCACATAGCCTGTCTTCTCTTGAGAGCCATGTCTGCCTACGGCGGCCTTTCTCAATAGCAAGGCTATGCTCACTGAGTCTGTACATAGTCAAAGCTTTCCTTAATTTTGGGTCAGTCACAGTGGTCAGGTATTCTGCCGCTGTGTACTCTCTGTTTAGGGCCAAGTAGCATTCTAGTTTGCTCTGTTTTTTTGTTAATTCTTTCCAATGTGTCAAGTAATTATCTTTTTGTTTTCTCATGATTTGGTTGGGTCTAATTGTGCTGTTGTCCTGGGGCTCTGTCTCTGTCTCTCTATCTCTCTCTTACATCAATTCAATTTCAATTTAAGGGCTTTATTGACATGGGAAACATATGTTTACAATGTTAAAGCAAGTGAAATAGGTATTTAACATATTACACTAAACATTACACTGACAAAAGTTCCAAAATAATAAAGACATTTAACATTAAATAAATAAACGTAAATATAATTTTGATTTACAATGCTGTTTGATCTCCACCGGTTGGGAGTTTATCAAAAGTGGGTTTGTTTTTTAATTCTTTGTGGGTCTGTGTAATCCAATGGATATGTGTCTCTAATATGGTCATACATTGGTCAAGAGGTTAGGAAGTGCAGCTCAGTTTCCACCTCATTTTGTGGGCAGTGAGCACATAGTCTGTCTTCTCTTGAGAGCCAGTTCTGAATGTGCGTTCAGATGTCATAAATCAACACTGCAGAGCTCTCCCTGTCCTCTGCAGTGCCTTGATTGTATTACTGTTGATGATATCTGGAAATGTGCGTGTTCACCCTGGCCCATCTACTGTTGCCAGCCCCAATTCTGACTTGTGCTCTGATATCTGCTTCACTGATTTCTGCTCTCGTAAAAGCCTGGGTTTTCTGCATGTTAACACTAGAAGCTTATTACCTAAAATGGATCAATTGAAAGTGTGTGTTCACAGCTACAATCCAGATCTGTTGGTCATTACTGAGACGTGGTTAAGGAAGAGTGTTTTGAATACTGATGTTAACTTTTCTGGTTATAACCTTTATCGGCAAGACAGATCTTCCAAAGGTGGGGGAGTGGCAATCTTTACCAAGGATCACCTTCAGTGCTCTGTTGCCTCCACCAAGTCTGTCCCCAAACAATTTGATTTGCTGGATTTAAGCATTACACTTTCAAATGGCTCTTTGCTGACTGTTGCTGGGTGTTATCATCCTCCATCAGCACCGGCCTGTACCCTACCTGCCCTAAGCTCTCTCCTGACCCCTTACACTAAGTTTGAATTTGTCCTGCTAGGTGACCTAAACTGGGAAATTCTTAAACCACCTGACCAAGTCCTAAAGCAATGGGACTCCCTCAATCTTTATCAAATTATTACCAATCCCACAAGGTATGACTCCAAACACCCAGGAAAGGCTACTCTCCTTGATGTTATCCTCACAAATAATCCTGATATCCCGGTATCAGTCTGGTGTTTTCTGTAATGACCTTAGTGATCACAGTTTTACAGCCTGTGTTCATAATGGCAGCTCAGTGAAACGATATGTCCTGATTTGTCATAGACGCTTGCTAAAAAACGTGATCTAGCAGAGTTACTTCACCTCAAGAATTGCATTTTGTGAAGGCTCGGCACACGCATACTCAGGCTGACTGGCTCTCGTTCAGGCAAATGAGAAATACGTGCACTCAGGCTATCCAGAAGGCCAAAGTTAGTTACTTTAAGGAGCAGTTCTCTCTCTGTGGGTCTAACCCCAAGAAGTTCCGGAAAACGGTTAAAGACCTGGAGAATAAACCCTCCTCCTCACAGCTGCCCATGTCCCTTAATGTTGATGATGTGTTTGTTACTGACAAGAAGCACATGGCTGAGCTCTTTACATCACCACTTCATTAAGTCAGGATTCCTATTTGACTCAGCCATGCCTCCTTGCCCGTCCAACATTTCCTCATCTCCCACCCCTTCTAATGCCACTAGCCCGATGCTTCTCCCTCTTTTACCCCACTACAAAGTTTCTCTGAGGTGCTAAAGGAGCTGCTGAAATTTGACCCCAAAAAAACTTCTGTGTCAGATGGTTTAGACCCTTTCTTCTTTAAGGTTGCTGCCCCTATCATCACCAAGCCTTTCTCTGACCTGTTTAACCTGTCTCTACTCTCTGGGGAGGTTCCCATTGCTCGGAAGGCAGCCACGGTCCATCCTTTATTTAAAGGGGGAGATCAAGCTGATCCTAACTGTTATTGGCCTATTTCTATTCTGCCCTTATCAAAAGTGGTGGAAAAAGTTGTCAATAATCAGATGACTGACTTTCTTGATGTCTATAGTATTCTCTCTGGTTTGCAATCTGGTTTCCTGCTCAGGTTATGGATGAGTCACTGCAACCTTAAAGGTCCTCAATGATGTCACCATCGCCCTTGATTCTAAGCAATGTTGTGCTGCTATTTGTATTGACTTGGCCAAAGCTTTTGATAAGATAGACCATTCCATTATTGTGGGTCGGCAAATAAGTATTGGTGTCTCTGAGGGGTCGTTGGGCTGGTTTGCTAACTACCTCTCTTAAAGAGTGCAGAGTGTAAAGTCAGAAAATCTGCTGTCTCAGCCACTGCCTGTCACCAAGGGAGTACACGAAGGCTCGATCCTAGGCCCCACGCTCTTCTCAATTTACATCAACAACATAGCTCAGGCAGTAGGAAGCTCTCTCATCCATTTATATGCAGATGATACAGTCTTATACTGTTAAATGCTCTACAACAAAACGTTGTTAGTGTCCAACAAGCTTTCTCTGCCCTTAACCTTGTTCTGAACACCTCCAAAACAAAGGTCATGTGATTTGGTAAGAAGAATGCCCCTCCTCCCACAGGTGTTATTACTACCTCTGAGGGTTTAGAGCTGGAGGTAGTCACCTCATACAAGTACTTGGGAGTATGGCTAGACGGTATACTGTCCTTCTCTCAGCACATATCAAAGCTTCAGGCTAAAGTTAAATCTAGACTTGGTTTCCTCTATCGTAATCGCTCCTCTTTCACCCCAGCTGCCAAACTAACCCTGATTCAGATGACCATCCTACCCAGGCTAGATTACGGAGACATAATTTATAGATCGGCAGGTAAGGGTGCTCTCGAGTGGCTAGATGTTTTTACCATTCAGCCATCAGATTTGCCACCAATAGTCCTTATAGGACACATCCCTATTCTCCTCTGTAAACTGGTTATCTCTGTATACACGTCACAAGACCCACTAGTTGATGCTTATTTATAAAACCTCCTTAGGTCTCACTCCCCCCTATCTGAGATATCTACTGCAGCTCTCATTCTCCACATACAACACCCGTTCTGCCTGTCACATTCTGTTAAAGGTCCCCAAAGCACACACATCCCTGGGTCTCTCCTCTTTTCAGTTCGCTGCAGCTAGTTGCAGTTGTCGTCTTAGGTCTCTCTTGTTGTGATGTGTGGTTTGTCCTATATTTTTTAATTTTATTTTTTAATCCAAGCCTCGTCCCAGCAGGATGCCTTTTGGTAGGCCATTATTGTAAATACGAATTTGTTCTTAAATAAAAAAAAATGAAGGTCTGACTACAGCAGCGTTTCTCAATAGCAAGGCTGTGCTCACTGAGTCTGTACATAGTCAAAGCTTTCCTTAATTTTGGGTCAGTCACAGTGGTCAGGTATTCTGCCGCTGTGTACTCTGTGTAGGGCCAAATAGCATTCTAGTTTGCTCAGTGTTTTTGTTAATTCATTCCAATCTGTCAAGTAATTATCTTTTTGAATGCTCATGATTTGGTTGGGTCTAATTGTGTTGCTGTCCTGGGGCTCTGTGGGGTCTGTTGTGTTTGTGAAAAGAGCCCCAGGCCCAGCTTGCTTAGGGGGTACTCTTCTCCAGGTTCATCTCTCTGTAGGTGATGGCTTTGTTATGGAAGGTTTGGGAATTGCTTCCTTTTAGGTGGTTGTAGAATTTAACCGTTCTTTTCTGATTTTTGATAATGCAGAGTCTCAAATGGCTGTTTGTCCCATTTTGTGAATTCTTGGTTGGTGAGCGGACCCCAGACCTCACAACCATAAATCTCTCACTCACTCACTCACTCACTCACTCACTCACTCACTCACTCACTCACTCACTCACTCACTCACTCACTCACTCACTCACTCACTCACTCACTCACTCACACTCTCTCTCTCTCTCTCTCCCTCTCTCTCTCTCTCTCTCTCTCTCTCTCTCTCTCTCTCTCTCTCTCTCCCTCTCTCTCTCTCTCTCTCTCTCTCTCTCTCTCTCTCTCTCTCTCACTCTCTCTCTCTCACTCTCACTCTCTTTCAGAGATGGATAAGTAGAGTATGTTTCTGCATCGTGCAGGTGGATGGCCAGAGCCATATGGGTTAGAGAGGCTTGGGAAAGAAAAGTCAAGGAGAGAAGAGAGGAAGACTGTTATAGTCAGACCGCTAGCCTGTCAGAGTGTGTAGGAAGACTGCCTCCTAGCCTACTAACCTACCTCCCTCCCTCCCTCCCTCCCTAACTCCCCGCCTCCCTCCCTCCCTCCCTCCCTCCCTCCCTCCCTCCCTCCCTCCCTCCCTCCCTCCCTCCCTCCCTCCCTCCCTGCCTTCCTTCCTTCCTTCCTTCCTCCCTCCCTCCCTCCCTCCCTCCCTCCCTCCCTCCCTCCCTCCCTCCCTCCCTCCCTCCCTCCCTCCCTCCCTCCCTCCCCTCCTGCCTTCCTTTCTTTAACGCTCCCTCCCTCCCTCCCTCCCTCCCTCCCTCCCTGCCTGCCTGCCTGCCTGCCTGCCTCCCTGCCTGCCTGCCTGCCTGCCTCCCTCCCTCCCTCCCTCCCTCCCTCCCTCCCTCCCTGCCTGCCTGCCTGCCTGCCTGCCTGCCTGCCTGCCTGCCTGCCTGCCTGCCTGCCTGCCTGCCTGCCTGCCTGCCTGCCTGCCTGCCTGCCTGCCTCCCTCCCTCCCTCCCTCCCTGCCTGCCTGCCTGCCTGCCTGCCTGCCTCCCTCCCTCCCTCCCTCCCTCCCTCCCTCCCTCCCTCCCTCCCTCCCTCCCTCCCTCCCTGCCTGCCTGCCTGCCTGCCTGCCTGCCTCCCTCCCTCCCTCCCTCCCTGCCTGCCTGCCTGCCTGCCTGCCTGCCTGCCTGCCTGCCTGCCTGCCTGCCTGCCTGCCTGCCTGCCTGCCTGCCTGCCTCCCTCCCTCCCTGCCTGCCTGCCTGCCTGCCTGCCTGCCTGCCTGCCTGCTTGCCTCCCTCCCTCCCTCCCTCCCTCCCTCCGTCCCTGCCTTCCTGCGTAGTATCTGGCAGCATGCCTGGGCTGGGAGGATGGAGTACATCAGTCTGCTCTATGACTGCATCCCAAATGGCACCCTATTCCCTATACATATAGAGTATTCATTTAGAACTGAGCCCTATGGGCACTGGTCTAAAGTAGTTCACTACATATAGGGAATAGGGTTCCATTTGGTTCAGAGCCCAGGGTCGTTCTGCTTTGACCTCAAAGGACACTTAAAAGGGAAGTACGGTCACTGCACAGCATGATTGTTTGTATTGTTTCCATAAACCCCTGTGTTTATTGAGTTGATATTTTTGAAGGTTTTGTTGGTGGAGATCTACTTCATAGTGTGTGATGCTGTGTGTCTGTGTGATGCTGTGTGTCTGTGTGATGCTGTGTGTCTGTTTGATGCTGTGTGTCTGTGTGATGCTGTGTGTCTGTGTGATGCTGTGTGTCTGTGTGTGTGGTTGATGCTGTGTGTGTGTGTGTTTGATGCTGTGTGTGTGTGTGTGTGTGTGTGTGTGTGTGTGTGTGTGGTTGATGCTGTGTGTGTGTGTGTGTGGTTGATGCTGTGTGTGTGTGTGTGTGTGTGTGTGTGTGTGTGGTTGATGCTGTGTGTGTGTGTGTTTGATGCTGTGTGTGTGTGTGTGTGTGTGTGTGTGTGTGTGGTTGATGCTGTGTGTGTTTGATGCTGTGTGTGTGTGTGTGTGTGTGTGTGTGTGTGTGTGTGTGTGTGTGTGTGTGTGTGTGTGTGTGTGTGTGTGTGTGTGTGTGTGTTTGTTTGTGTGAGTGTGTGTGTGTGTGTGTGTGTGAGTGTGTGAGTGTGTGTGTGTGTGTGAGTTTGTTTGATGCTGTGTGTGTGTTTGATGCTGTGTGTGTGTGTGTGTGTGTGTGTGTGTGTGTGTGTGTGTGTGTGTGTGTGTGTGTGTGTGTGTGTGTGTGTGTGAGTGTGTGTGTGTGTCTGTGAGTGTGTGTGTGTGAGTTTGTTTGATGCTGTGTGTGTGTTTGATGCTGTGTGTGTGTGTGTGTCTGTGTGTGTGTGTGTGTGTGTGTGTGTGTGTGTTTGATGCTGTGTGTGTGTGTGTTTGATGCTGTGTGTGTGTGTGTGTGTGTGTGTGTGTGTGTGTGTGTGTGTGTGTGAGTGAGGGTGTGTGTGTGTGTGAGTGTGTGTGTGTGTGTGTGTGTGTGTGTGTGTGTGTGTGTGTGTGTGTGTGTGTGTGTGTGTGTGTGTGTGTGTGTGTGTGTGTGTGTGTGTGTGTGTGTGAGTTTGTTTGATGCTGTGTGTGTGTTTGATGCTGTAATGTATTCTGATTGTAGACTGAGCACTAATGTAATGGGTTTTTTCTCTCTGTTCCTAATTGCATTCATTACATCAAACAGTCAGGAAAGACACATGATGCATCCCAAGTGACACGCTATTCCCTGCATAGTGCACTACTCGTGACCAGATCCCTGATCAATATAGGGAGTAGGGTGCCATTTGGAACACAGAACCAAGATGACGGAGCTCATCTGCATTACAATGCCTTCCCATTGCTTCCATCCAGATTCACAGACTACCTGACTAGCAGAGATAATGTGGTCTCCATCCAGATTCACAGACTACCTGACTAGCAGAGATAATGTGGCCTCCATCCAGATTCACAGACTACCTGACTAGCAGAGATAATGTGGTCTCCATCCAGATTCACAGACTACCTGACTAGCAGAGATAATGTGGCATCCATCCAGATTCACAGACTACCTGACTAGCAGAGATAATGTGGCCATCCAGATTCACAGACTACCTGACTAGCAGAGATAATGTGGCCTCCATCCAGATTAACAGACTACCTGACTAGCAGAGATAATGTGGTCTCCATCCAGATTCACAGACTACCTGACTAGCAGAGATAATGTGGCCATCCAGATTCACAGACTACCTGACTAGCAGAGATAATGTGGTCTCCTTCCAGATTCACAGACTACCTGACTAGCAGAGATAATGTGGCCTCCATCCAGATTCACAGACTACCTGACTAGCAGAGATAATGTGGCATCCATCCAGATTCACAGACTACCTGACTAGCAGAGATAATGTGGCCTCCATCCAGATTCACAGACTACATGACTAGCAGAGATAATGTGGCCTCCATCCAGATTCACAGACTACATGACTAGCAGAGATAATGTGGCCTCTATCCAGATTCACAGACTACCTGACTAGAAGAGATAATGTGGCCTCCATCCAGATTCACAGACTACCTGACTAGCAGAGATAATGTGGCCTCCATCCAGATTCACAACTACCTGACTAGCAGAGATAATGTGGCCTCCATCCAGATTCACAGACTACCTGACTAGCAGAGACAATGTACCTCTGGTATCTACCATACCATCCAGATTCACAGACTACATGACTAGCAGAGATAATGTGGTCTCCATCCAGATTCACAGACTACCTGACTAGCAGAGATAATGTGGCCTCCATCCAGATTCACAGACTACCTGACTAGCAGAGATAATGTGGCCTCCATCCAGATTCACAGACTACCTGACTAGCAGAGATAATGTGGCCTCCATCCAGATTCACAGACTACCTGACTAGCAGAGACAATGTACCTCTGGTATCTACCATACCATCCAGATTCACAGACTACATGACTAGCAGAGATAATGTGGCCTCCATCCAGATTCTCAGACTACATGACTAGCAGAGATAATGTACCTCTGGTATCTACCATACCATCCAGGGTTTTTTCCTAAAGGTAAAAAAAAGAAAGAAGATTGTTCAGATTTCTCAAACAGGGGTTAATTTAACCTCCAATTTGTGTTCTATGTTAACACATGCTGGGCTATTTTGACCCAGCAGTTGGGGTCCATGAGTTGGGTTGTTGGGATTACCCAAACATGGATTCATTTAATAACCATCAGTTGGAATTTGTTTTACTTTCATGCTGGTTACCCAAGCAGCTGGGCCATTTTGAATGTAATCCTTTTTGTAATTTTCAGGAGGCGTAGCCTATTAGAATGTTGCTTTCAGATAGATCTTATTGGCCACCCGTGAGAGTAAATGTTGACTGACCCCTGGGATTTGCAGGCTTCTGGGAACTAGAAAAATGTTAAAATGTTCAACAACCTAACCCTGATCTTTTCAAAGAAAACAACCAACTAGGTTACTCAACGTCTGCAACCCAGAAGTTGGGTCAACCAAACAACTCAGCATTTATTTTTTGTGTTGTTATGCCAGCTGTGTAGTACTGCAGTTTGGCTTGCCCAAATATCTTCTGGATCCCAAATGGCATCCTATTCCCTTTGAAGTGCACTACTCGTGACCAGGGCCCATAGTGCACTATATTGGGAATAGCTTGCCATTTGAGACAAAGCCGTTCTCCCTCTATTTTGCTATCACAGCTTGTGGGAGACAAATATTGCTGACCTTTTAAAAACTAAGTAAGTGCATGAGTGCTGGTCCAACAGTAGTAGGGGCCCATTTTGTGTAAGAGGAGAGGAGGGAGAGCGGTGAGGAGAGGAGAGGAGAGGAGAGGAGAGGAGAGGAGAGGAGAGGAGGGGGGAGAGCGAGAGAGTGAGAGAGAGCGAGAGAGAGAGACAGAGAGAGAGAGAGAGAGAGAGAGAGAGAGAGAGAGAGACAGAGAGAGAGAGAGAGAGAGAGAGAGACAGAGAGAGAGAGACAGAGAGAGAGAGACAGAGAGACAGAGAGAGACAGAGAGAGAGAGACAGAGAGAGACAGAGAGAGACAGAGAGAGAGAGAGCAAAGGGCCGTGCCAAGAAAAAACCCCAGCGATGATTAGAGGGAAGAGTTCCTGTGGGAGACTAAAAGCAGAGAGGGAACGCAGTAAAACAGGAGTGGAGAGATGAATCCCTAATCGGATGATGAGCAGAAAGAGAGGGAGGAGAGGGTGTTCACCTTGGCCTACCCACCACTGCTGAAAGATAAGCTGCCTATTAACAGGAGAAGTTGGGCTGATAATGTTTCAATATTAACTTGACAGCTTATGTCCCCGAAGGTTAAGATAACTTTCTTTCACATCATCTTTAAGTGATGTTAACATTAATTTCTAACCTACTGAATAAGTGCTATTTATGTTCTTAATTACCATAAGGAGAGACCTAAGACTTAATTTGTGTTGAACACGGAGCGACAAGAACTACCAGCAAATTGAATTTAGAATGCAAGAAACATTTTCTCTCAGGAACACCAGTCTAGAACAAACTCAGCAGACCCACACAGATATATTACTGTCAGTCATTCCCCTTACTGGAAAACAAACCAGGACAGTCATTCATACCAGAACAGTCATTCATACCAGAACAGTCATTCATACCAGGACAGTCATTCATACCAGGAGAGTCATTCATACCAGGACAGTCATTCATACCAGGAGAGTCATTCATACCAGGACAGTCATTCATACCAGGACAGTCATTCATACCAGGAGAGTCATTCATACCAAGACAGTCATTCATACCAGGACAGTCATTCATACCACGACAGTCATTCAGACCAGGACAGTCATTCATACCACGACAGTCATTCATACCAGGACAGTCATTCATACCAGAACAGTCATTCATACCAGAACAGTCATTCATACCAGGAGAGTCATTCATACCAGGACAGTCATTCATACCAGAACAGTCCTTCATACCAGGAGAGTCATTCATACCAGGACAGTCATTCATGCCAGGAGAGTCATTCATACCAGGACAGTCATTCATACCAGAACAGTCCTTCATACCAGGACAGTCATTCATACCAGGACAGTCATTCATACCACGACAGTCATTCAGACCAGGACAGTCATTCATACCACGACAGTCATTCATACCAGGACAGTCATTCATACCAGAACAGTCATTCATACCAGAACAGTCATTCATACCAGGAAAGTCATTCACACCAGGACAGTCATTCATACCAGAACAGTCCTTCATACCAGGAGAGTCATTCATACCAGGACAGTCATTTATACCAGGAGAGTCATTCATACCAGGACAGTCATTCATACCAGAACAGTCATTCATACCAGAACAGTCCTTCATACCAGGACAGTCATTCATACCAGAACAGTCCTTCATACCAGGACAGTCATTCAAACCAGGACAGTCAATCATACCAGGACAGTCATTCAGACCAGGACAGTCATTCATACCAAAACAGTCATTCATACCAGAACAGTCATTCATACCAGAACAGTCATTCATACCAGGACAGTCATTCAAACCAGTACTGTACCCCCTAGAAGGGAGACTAGTCATTCATACCAGAACAGTCATTCATAGCAGAACAGTCATTCATACCAGTACTGTACCATCTAGAAGAGATAACAGTCATTCATACCAGGACAGTCATTCATACCAGGACAGTCATTCATACCAGAATTGTACCGGCTAGAAGAGAGAACAGTCATTCATACCAGAACAGACATTCATACCAGTACTATACCTCCTAGAAGAGAGAACAGTCATTCATACCAGTGCTGTACCTCCTAGAAGAGAAAGCAGTCATTCATAACAGTACTATACCTCCTACAAGAGAGAACAGTCATTCATACCAGTACTGTACCTCCTAGAACAGAGAACAGTCATTCATACCAGGACAGTCATTCAAACCAGGGCAGTCATTCATACCATTACTATACCTCCTAGAAGAGAGAACAGTCATTCATACCAGTACTGTACCTCCTAGAAGAGAAAACAGTCATTCATACCAGTACTATACCTCCTACAAGAGAGAACAGTCATTCATACCAGTACTATACCTCCTAGAAGAGAGAACAGTCATTCATACCAGTACTATAACTCCTAGAAGAGAGAACAGTCATTCATACCAGAACAGTCATTCATACCAGTACTGTACCTCCTAGAAGGGAGACTAGTCATTCATACCAGTACTGTACCTCCTAGAAGAGAGAACAGTCATTCATACCAGTACTGTACCTCCTAGAAGAGAGAACAGTCATTCATACCAGTACTGTACCTCCTAGAAGGGAGACTAGTCATTCATACCAGTACTGTACCTCCTAGAAGAGAGAACAGTCATTCATACCAGTACCATACCTCCTAGAAGAGAGAACAGTCATCCATACCAGTACGATACCTACCAGAAGAAAGAACAGTCATTCATACCAGTACTATACCTCCTAGAAGAGAGAACAGTCATTCATACCAGGACAGTCATTCATAACAGTACTGTACCTCCTAGAAGAGAGAACAGGCATTCATACCAGTACTATACCTCCTAGAAGAGAGAACAGTCATTCATACCAGTAATGTACCTTCTAGAAGAGAGAACAGTCATTCATACCAGTACTATACCTCCTAGAAGAGAGAACAATCATTCATACCAGTACTGTACCTCCTAGAAGAGAGAACAGTCATTCATACCAGAACAGTCATTCATACCAGTACTGTACCTCCTAGAAGAGAGAACAGTCATTCATACCAGTACTGTACCTCCTAGAAGAGAGAACAGTCATTCATACCAGTACTGTACCCCATAGAAGAGAGAACAGTCATTCATACCAGTACTATACCTCCTAGAAGAGAGAACAGTCATTAATACCAGAACAGTCATTCATACCAGTACTGTACCTCCTAGAAGAGAGAACAGTCATTCATACCAGTACTGTACCTCCTAGAAGAGAGAACAATCATTCATACCAGTACTGTACCTCCTAGAAGAGAGAACAGTCATTCATACCAGTACTGTACCCCCTAGAAGAGAGAACAGTCATTCATACCAGTACTATACCTCCTAGAAGAAAGAACAGTCATTAATACCAGAACAGTCATTCATACCAGTACTGTACCTCCTAGAAGAGAGAACATTCATTCATACCAGTACTGTACCTCCTAGAAGAGAGAACAGTCATTCATACCAGTACTGTACCTCCTAGAATAGAGAACAGTCATTCATACCAGTACTGTACCCCCTAGAAGAGAGAACAGTCATTCATACCAGTACTATACCTCCTAGAAGAGAGAACAGTCATTCATACCAGAACAGTCATTCATACCAGTACTGTACCTCCTAGAAGAGAGAACAGTCATTCATACCAGTACTGTACCTTCTAGAAGAGAGAACAGTCATTCATACCAGTACTGTACCTCCTAGAAGAGAGAACAGTCATTCATACCAGTACTGTACCTTCTAGAAGAGAGAACAGTCATTCATACCAGTACTGTACCTCCTAGAAGAGAGAACAGTCATTCATACCAGTACCATACCTCCTACAAGGGTGACTAGTCATTCATCACACCTGTACAAGAGCAGAGAACAGACCCCCAGTCATCTTAATTAAAACGTCTGTGTGTTGATTGTGATTTTGACATGTCCTTGGTTTGTTTGGTTAGGAAGCGGGGGGGGGGGGGGGGGGGGGGTAATATGGGTTATTGACCACTGGTGGATTGCCCATTAGGGGGAGGTGGCGGAGTGAAACGTTGGTTTATATCAGGACCGGGAGATATTACATGGAACCTGGTAGTCATGAGTGTTTCTGCTGCCTGGTCAAGGAAGAGAGGTGGTTCCACGTGACTGTTAAGATTGTGTGAAACACACACACTCATACACGTACACAGGCTCATGCATGGACACACATGGAGACACATAGACATGGAGACACATGGACACACATGGAGACGCATAGACATAGAGAGACATAGACACACATGGAGACACATAGACACAAAACACACACATGGAGAGACATAGACATGGAGACACATAGACATGGAGACACGTGGACACACATGGAGACACATAGACATGGAGACACATAGACATGGAGACACATGGAGAGACATAGACACACATGGAGACGCATAGACACACATGGAGACACATAGACATGGAGAGACATAGACACACATGGAGACATAGAGACACAGACACACATGGAGACGCATAGACACACATGGAGACGCATAGACACAAAACACACACATGGAGAGACATAGACATGGAGACACATAGACATGGAGACACATGGAGAGACATAGACACACATGGAGACGCATAGACACACATGGAGACACATATACATGGAGAGACATAGACACACATGGAGACATAGAGACACAGACACACATGGAGACGCATAGACACACATGGAGACGCATAGACACAAAACACACACATGGAGAGACATAGACATGGAGACACATAGACATGGAGACACGTGGACACACATGGAGACACATAGACATGGAGACACATAGACATGGAGACACATGGAGAGACATAGACACACATGGAGACGCATAGACACACATGGAGACACATAGACATGGAGAGACATAGACACACATGGAGACATAGAGACACAGACACACATGGAGACGCATAGACACACATGGAGACATATAGACACACATGGGGACACAAACACACACATGGAGACATAGAGACACACATGGAGACACATGGAGACACATGGAGACACACATGGAGACACACATGGAGACACATGGAGACACACATGGAGACACATGGAGACACACATGGAGACACATGGAGACACACATGGAGACACACATGGAGACACATGGAGACACACATGGAGACACATGGAGACACACATGGAGACACACATGGAGACACACATGGAGACACACATGGAGACACATATGGAGACATATGGAGACATATGGAGACACACATGGAGACACATGGAGACATATGGAGACACACATGGAGACACATGGAGACACATGGATACACACATGGAGACAAATGGAGACATATGGAGACACATATGGAGACATATGGAGACACATGGAGACACATGGAGACATATGGAGACACATGGAGACATATGGAGACATATGGAGACACATGGAGACATATGGAGACACATGGAGACACATGGAGACACACATGGAGACACATGGAGACACATGGAGACACATGGTGACATATGGAGACACATAGAGACATATGGAGACATATGGAGACACACATGGAGACATATGGAAACATATGGAGACACATGGAGACATATGGAGATATATGGAGACACACATGGAGACATATGGAGACACATGGAGACATATGGGGACACATGGAGAGACATGGAGACATATGGAGACACATATGGATACATATGGAGACATATGGAGACACTTGGAGACATATGGAGACATATGGAGACACATATGTAGACATATGGAGACACATGTGGAGACACATGGAGACATATGGAGACATATGGAGACACATGGAGACACACATGGAGACACACATGGAGACACACATGGAGACACATGGAGACACATGGAGACACATATGGAGACACATGGAGACATCTGGAGACATATGGAGACACATGGAGACACATGGAGACACACATGGAGACACATGGAGACACACATGGAGACACACATGGAGACACACATGGAGACACATGGAGACACACATGGAGACACATGGAGACACACATGGAGACACACATGGAGACACACATGGAGGCACATGGAGACACATGGAGACACATGGAGACACACATGGAGACACATGGAGACATAAAAACACACAGATGCAGTCCAGGCCTTATGCTGCCAGTGGTTTGATAAGGTTTAATTAGGGAAAGCCCACAAAAATACTGGTATAGTGTTTTGAAGAATATTGTAGTTGATGTCAGCCGATGTTTATTTTGGTATCCATTGTTGAGTGATGTCACAGCTCCTTTGATAATGTGCAACAGCCTCATTAAGTCCACCAGCAGGCCTGTGGTGAGAACAGCCTCGTTAGTCCAACAGCAGCTAATGAACACTGAAGATAAAACAGCAGACATTTAATACGACTAAAATATACTTTACTACTGAATCTTCTCTCATCTTGGTAATTATCAGTTCATCTATGGTAACTTTGGTAGTTCATACTGAAAAATAAAAAAGATTAATATATAGTTGTAATTGTGTAGATCTGTGTCCGTATTGTCCCTGGTATCCCAGTAGATACAATAGATTGTCCAAGAGAAAACAGCCTCATTAATATATTTCTTTAAAGCATCTAATCAACAAGGGCATTATTTAACAACATTTATTTTTATTTTTTTTACAACTGCCAATCAAAAACCTTTTACAACAAATACTACCGGCAAAGTAAAATACGTGTGTAAAAATATATAAAATCAATTTCATGCTGAAACCCTCTTATTGAAAACCAATGGTTTAAATTATGTTTTACAGCTTTGTGATTTAAAAAAAAAATCTATATAATTACAGACAATTTTGATAATCTGAAGTACCCAAAGGGCCACTGGATGTCATCTTACAAAATACACAGAAAGAATATACAGTGCCTTGCGAAAGTGTTCGGCCCCCTTGAACTTTGCGACCTTTTGCCACATTTCAGGCTTCAAACATAAAGATATAAAACTGTATTTTTTTGTGAAGAATCAACAACAAGTGGGACACAATCATGAAGTGGAACGACAATTATTGGATATTTCAAACTTTTTTAACAAATCAAAAACTGAAAAATTGGGCGTGCAAAATTATTCAGCCCCTTTACTTTCAGTGCAGCAAACTCTCTCCAGAAGTTCAGTGAGGATCTCTGAATGATCCAATGTTGACCTAAATGACTAATGATGATAAATACAATCCACCTGTGTGTAATCAAGTCTCTGTATAAATGCACCTGCACTGTGATAGTCTCAGAGGTCCGTTAAAAGCGCAGAGAGCATCATGAAGAACAAGGAACACACCAGGCAGGTCCGAGATACTGTTGTGAAGAAGTTTAAAGCCGGATTTGGATACAAAAAGATTTCCCAAGCTTTAAACATCCCAAGGAGCACTGTGCAAGCGATAATATTGAAATGGAAGGAGTATCAGACCACTGCATATCTACCAAGACCTGGCCGTCCCTCTAAACTTTCAGCTCATACAAGGAGAAGACTGATCAGAGATGCAGCCAAGAGGCCCATGATCACTCTGGATGAACTGCAGAGATCTACAGCTGAGGTGGGAGACTCTGTCCATAGGACAACAATCAGTCGTATATTGCACAAATCTGGCCTTTATGGAAGAGTGGCAAGAAGAAAGCCATTTCTTAAAGATATCCATAAAAAGTGTTGTTTAAAGTTTGCCACAAGCCACCTGGGAGACACACCAAACATGTGGAAGAAGGTGCTCTGGTCAGATGAAACCAAAATTGAACTTTTTGGCAACAATGCAAGACGTTATGTTTGGCGTCAAAGCAACACAGCTCATCACCCTGAACCCACCATCCCCACTGTCAAACATGGTGGTGGCAGCATCATGGTTTGGGCCTGCTTTTCTTCAGGCAGGCAGGCAGGCATAGTAGTTAATTCTATAGGTCTATAGGGTAGTAGGGCACTACTTTAGACCAGGGTCTATAGGGTAGTAGGGCACTACTTTAGACCAGGGTCTATAGGGTAGTAGTGCACTACTTTAGACCAGGCCTATAGGGTAGTAGTGCACTACTTTAGACCAGGGTCTATAGGGAGTAGTGCACTACTTTAGACCAGGGTCTATAGTGAAGGTAAAGAAGAGGGTGTTATTTGAGACAGTCCCATATACATTTTAACAAGGTCTCTTAAACCTCTCTTATTCTCATTCTCTCTCCCTTCTCATTTCACAAAAGCATTCCTTTATTAGATTTTTATCTCTTTTAAATGTGAACCAGCGTGAAACTCCGTCTCATTCTCCCAGTGATCCTGTGGTCTGCTGTCACAATACATGAAACAATATTCTCACTGAGTAAAAGCAGAATATCTCCCAATATTTTAGTGTCCCCCCCCCCTGTTATGTTCAAGTGCTGTGAAAACAAAAACCAGTCAAATATGACGTTTTTTTGGGGGTACGTTTTTTTTTCTCCTTCCCATTAGTGGTCAGCATCTGCTAATATCAGGATGTACAAATGGAAATTAACTTAACAACTTCAAAGACTATGAACAAGGGGGGAAAACCACCAAATTCACTGTGATGCATTACATAGGAAGAAGAGGAGCCACAGCTCCATGCTACTGGTCAGACACAGAGAACTGACACTATATACTTGTTGTTGGGGGGGGGTTTGGCGGGGGCTGTGCGGGGTCTGTGGGGTTTCTGTGGGCTGTGGGGGGGGGGGTCTGTGGGCTGTGGGGGGTCCGTGGGTTGTGGGGGGTATGTGGGCTGTGCGGGGTCCGTGGGCTGTGGGGGGTCCTTGGGCTGTGGGGGGTCCGTGGGTTGTGGGGGGGTCTGTGGGTTATGGGGGGTCTGTGGGGAAATAAATGTGTTGTTGTCACACTGGATAGGTGTTGTTTTACAGGGTCAGCCATAGTAGTATGATAGGTGTTGTTTTACAGGGTCAGTCATAGTAGTATGATAGGTGTTGTTTTACAGGGTCAGTCATAGTAGTATGATAGGTGTTGTTTTACAGGGTCAGTCATAGTAGTATGATAGGTGTTGTTTTACAGGGTCAGACATAGTAGTACAATCGGTGTTGTTTTACAGGGTCAGTCATAGTAGTATGATAGGTGTTGTTTTACAGGGTCAGTCATAGTAGTATGATAGGTGTTGTTTTACAGGGTCAGTCATAGTAGTATGATAGGTGTTGTTTTACAGGGTCAGTCATAGTAGTATGATAGGTGTTGTTTTACAGGGTCAGACATAGTAGTACAATCGGTGTTGTTTTACAGGGTCAGTCATAGTAGTATGATAGGTGTTGTTTTACAGGGTCAGTCATAGTAGTATGATAGGTGTTGTTTTACAGGGTCAGACATAGTAGTACAGCACCCCTGTTAAGTGCCTTGCGCAAGGGCACTTAAACTACTGAATGGTGATATATCTACTGAATGGTGATATATCTACTGAATGGTGATATATCTACTGAATGGTGATATATCTACTGAATGGTGTTATATCTACTGAATGGTGATATATCTACTGAATGGTGTTATATCTACTGAATGGTGATATATCTACTGAATGGTGATATATCTACTGAATGGTGATATATCTACTGAATGGTGTTATATATACTGAATGGTGATATATCTACTGAATGGTGATATATCTACTGAATGGTGTTATATCTACTGAATGGTGATATATCTACTGAATGGTGATATATCTACTGAATGGTGATATATCTACTGAATGGTGATATATCTACTGAATGGTGATATATCTACTGAATGGTGATATATCTACTGAATGGTGATATATCTACTGAATGGTGATATATCTACTGAATGGTGATATATCTACTGAATGGTGATATATCTACTGAATGGTGTTATATCTACTGAATGGTGATATATCTACTGAATGGTGATATATTTACTGAATGGTGATATATCTACTGAATGGTGATATATCTACTGAATGGTGTTATATCTACTGAATGGTGTTATATTTACTGAATGGTGATATATCTACTGAATGGTGAGCCCTCAAGCTGTAGAAATACAGCACCTGCGTCAGTAGAAAACACGGTTGGTTTTAGACTGGCTACACATTTCCCTGTAAGACATGAACTGGATGTTTTTTCTTCCTAATAAGCAGCTGCTTTGTGTCTGCGGCCGCATTCATTGTCTCTGGCCTTGTGCTCCTCTTCTCTGTCCGTCAGCGCAAAGAGTCTAGCTGCACCTTCTGTGGTAACACAACATTAAATACAAAGAGTCTAGCTACTCCTTTTGTGGTAACAATACAACATTAAATACAAAGAGTCTAGCTACATCTTCTGTGGTAACACAATATCAGGCACAAAGAGTCTAGCTACATCTTCTGTGGTAACACAATATCAGGCACAAAGAGTCTAGCTACTCCTTCTGTGGTAACACAACATTAATACAAAGAGTCTAGCTACTCCTTCTGTGGTAACACAACATTAAATACAAAGAGTCTAGCTACACCTTCTGTGGTAACACAATATCAGGCACAAAGAGTCTAGCTACATCTTCTGTGGTAACAACATTAAATACAAAGAGTCTAGCTACACCTTCTGTGGTAACACAATATCAGGCACAAAGAGTCTAGCTACATCTTCTGTGGTAACAACATTAAATACAAAGAGCCTAGCTACTCCTTCTGTGGTAACACAATATCAGGCACAAAGAGTCTAGCTACATCTTCTGTGCTAACACAATATCAGGCACAAAGAGTCTAGCTACACCTTCTGTGGTAACACAATATCAGGCACAAAATAGGTCAGATTCAGTGTTGAGATAAGCATGTAGAACTCTTTCTTTGATGTCAATGGGAGACTACTTGAGCAGGTCTCAAGTCAGAATATCTCCCCAGTCAGTTGTATTAAGGGCCTCTTCATAACACCCTCAGTCAATTGTATTAAGGGCCTCTTCGTAACACCCTCCGTCAATTGTATTAAGGGCCTTTTCGTAACACCTCCAGTCAGTTGTATTAAGGGCCTCAGTCAGTTGTATTAAGGGCCTCTTCCTAACCCTCCAGTCAGTTATATTAAGGGCCTCAGTCAGGCCCTTAGGCCTCTTCGTAACACCCTCAGTCAGTTGTATTAAGGGCCTCTTCGTAACACCCTCAGTCAGTTGTATTAAGGGCCTCTTCGTAGCACCCCCAGTCAGTTGTATTAAGGGCCTCAGTCAGTTGTATTAAGGGCCTCTTCGTAACACCCCCAGTCAGTTGTATTAAGGGCCTCTTCGTAACACCCCCAGTCAGTTGTATTAAGGGCCTCTTCGTAACACCTCCAGTCAGTTGTATTAAGGGCCTCTTCGTAACACCCCCAGTCAGTTGTATTAAGGGCCTCTTCATAACACCTCCAGTCAGTTGTATTAAGGGCCTCTTCGTAACACCCCCAGTCAGTTGTATTAAGGGCCTCTTCATAACATCTCCAGTCGGTTGTATTAAGGGCCCCAGTCAGTTGTATTAAGGGCCTCTTCGTAACACCCCCAGTCAGTTGTATTAAGGGCCTCTTCGTAGCACCCCCAGTCAGTTGTATTAAGGGCCTCAGTCAGTTGTATTAAGGGCCTCTTCGTAACACCCCCAGTCAGTTGTATTAAGGGCCTCTTCGTAACGCCCCCAGTCAGTTGTATTAAGGGCCTCTTCGTAACACCCCCAGTCAGTTGTATTAAGGGCCTCTTCGTAACACCCCCAGTCAGTTGTATTAAGGGCCTCTTCGTAACACCTCCAGTCAGTTGTATTAAGGGCCTCTTCGTAACACCCCCAGTCAGTTGTATTAAGGGCCTCTTCATAACATCTCCAGTCGGTTGTATTAAGGGCCCCAGTCAGTTGTATTAAGGGCCTCTTCGTAACACCCCCAGTCAGTTGTATTAAGGGCCTCTTCGTAACAACTCCAGTCAGTCTTTGGTAAATGATATTCAGATGTTATTGGTATCACAGTGTGAATAGGCTGCCCAACTTTGTGGTGATGGTTCTGCCCGGCTTTGTGGTGATGGCTCTGCCCGGCTTTGTGGTGATGGTTCTGCCCGGCTTTGTGGTGATGGCTCTGCCCGGCTTTGTGGTGATGGCTCTGCCCGGCTTTGTGGTGATGGTTCTGCCCGGCTTTGTGGTGATGGCTCTGCCCGGCTTTGTGGTGATGGCTCTGCCCGGCTTTGTGGTGATGGCTCTGCCCGGCTTTGTGGTGATGGCTCTGCACGGCTTTGTGGTGATGGCTCTTCCCGGCTTTGTGGTGATTGATGGCACTGCCCGGCTTTGTGGTGATTGATGGCACTGCCCGGCTTTGCGGTGATGGCTCTGCCGGCTTTGTGGTGATTGATGGCTCTGCCGGCTTTGTGGCGATTGATGGCTCTGCCCGGCTTTGTGGTGATTGATGGCTCTGCCCGGCTTTGTGGTGATTGATGGCTCTGCCGGCTTTGTGGTGATGGCCCTGCCGGCTTTGTGGTGATTGATGGCTCTGCTGGCTTTGTGGTGATGGCTCTGCCCGGCTTTGTGGTGATGGCTCTGCCGGCTTTGTGGTGATGGCTCTGCCCGGCTTTTTGGTGATGGCTCTGCCCGGCTTTTTGGTGATGGCTCTGACTGGCTTTGTGGTGATGGCTCTGCCCGGCTTTGTGGTGATGGCTCTGACTGGCTTTGTGGTGATGGCTCTGACTGGCTTTGTGGTGATGGCTCTGCCCGGCTTTGTGGTGATGGTTCTGCCCGGCTTTGTGGTGATGGCTCTGCCCGGCTTTGTGGTGATGGCTCTGCCCGGCTTTGTGGTGATGGCTCTGCCCGGCTTTGTGGTGATGGCTCTGCACGGCTTTGTGGTGATGGCTCTTCCCGGCTTTGTGGTGATTGATGGCACTGCCCGGCTTTGTGGTGATTGATGGCACTGCCCGGCTTTGCGGTGATGGCTCTGCCGGCTTTGTGGTGATTGATGGCTCTGCCGGCTTTGTGGCGATTGATGGCTCTGCCCGGCTTTGTGGTGATTGATGGCTCTGCCCGGCTTTGTGGTGATTGATGGCTCTGCCAGCTTTGTGGTGATTGATGGCTCTGCCGGCTTTGTGGTGATTGATGGCTCTGCTGGCTTTGTGGTGATTGATGGCTCTGCTGGCTTTGTGGTGATGGCTCTGCCCGGCTTTGTGGTGATGGCTCTGCCGGCTTTGTGGTGATGGCTCTGCCCGGCTTTGTGGTGATGGCTCTGACTGGCTTTGTGGTGATTGCTCTGCCTGGCTTTGTGGTGATGGCTCTGCCCGGCTTTGTGGTGATGGGACTCCCCGGCGTTGTGGTGATGGCTCTGCCTGGCTTTGTGGTGATTTTCTACTGGTAGGTGAAACTAACGCACACCTGTCTCTGTGGTGTTAAATCTGGCATTTTAATCATCCTTTGGATAAGATAAGTTGGTATTTTGTGCCTTGAATTTCCGCACAGTCACTCAGTTTTGATAAATGAAAATGAGGTGCGGGTTAGATAAGCTGACACTGATGGGAAGCCTCCTTCTGCTCATCATATCAGAAATAAGCCAGTGAATAAGCCATTCTCCAGTGATCCGTGGAAGACTAGCTGGCCAGCATGTAAGAGAGATTTGGTTTTAACTTCCTAGATCTCACACAAGTGCATCACCTTTGACAAGAAGCCACTATATTGCAGGATCATTAGGCTCTTAATGTTTATCTGGACATTTTTACTGGACACAACCAGACATGGACAGGACCATGGGCCATGCCATGGACAGGACCAGACAGGGGATGGATCTACTGCCATGGACACAACCAGACAGGAGATGGATCTACTGCCATGGACAGGACCAGACAGGAGATGGATCTACTGCCATGGACAGAACCAGACAGGGGATGAATCTACTGCAATGGACACGACCAGACAGGGGATGGATCTACTGCCATGGACAGGACCAGACAGGAGATGGATCTACTGCCATGGACAGGACCAGACAGGGGATGGATCTACTGCCATGGACAGGACCAGACAGGGAATGGATCTACTGCCATGGACAGGACTAGACAGGGGATGGATCTACTGCCATGGACAGGACCAGACAGGGAATGGATCTACTGCCATGGACAGGACAAGACAGGGGATGGATTTACTGCCATGGACAGGACCAGACAGGGGATGGATCTACTGCCATGGACAGGACCAGACAGGGGATGGATCTACTGCTGCAGACAAGATCAGACAGTATTCAGCCTTATTCTAAAATTGATTAAATTGTTTTTTCTTCAACAATATACACACAATACCCCATAATGACAAAGCAAATACTTTTTTTTTATAAATTGTTGCAATTGTTTTAAAATATAAAACACAGAAATATCACATTTACATAAGTATCCAAACCCTTTACTCAGTACTTTGTTGAAGCACCTTTGGCAGCGATTACAGCCTCAGGTCTTCTTGGTTATGACGCTACAAGCTTGGCACAGCTGTATTTAGGGAGTTTCTCCCGTTCTTCTCCTCAAGTCCGGGATCTGGCTGGGCCACTCAAGGACATTCAGAGACTTGTCACGAAGACACTCCTGCATTGTTTTGGCTGTGTGCTTAGAGTTGTTGTCCTGTTGGAAGGTGAACCTTCCCCACAGTCTGAGGTAATGAGTGCTCTGGAGCAGGTTTTCATCAGGGACCTCTCTGTACTTTTCTACATTAATCTTTGCCTCAATCCTGACTAGTCTCCCAGTCCCTGCTGCTAAAAAACATCCCCACAGCATGATGCTGCCACCACCATACTTCCCTGTAGGGATGGTGCTAGGTTTCCTCTTGACGTGACGCTTGGCATTCAGGCCAAATAGTTAAATCTTGGTTTCATCAGACCAGAGCATCTTGTTTCTCATGGTCTGAGAGTCTTTAGGTGACTTTTGGGAAATTCCTTAAGCAAGCTGTCATGTGCCTTTAACTGAGGAGTGGCTTCCGCCTGGCCACTCTACCATAAAGGTCTGATTGGTGGAGTGCTGCAGAGATAGTTGTCCTTCTGGAAGGTTCTCCCATCTCTACGGAGGAACTCTGGTGCTCTGTCAGAGTGACCATCGGGTTCATGGTCACCTCCCTGACCAAAGCCCTTCTCCACCGACTGCTCGGTTTGGTGGGGCGGCCAGCTCTAGGAAGAGTCTCTAAGTTTCCAAACTTCTTCCATTTAGGAATGATGGAGACCACTGTGTTCTAGGGGACTTTCAATGCTGCAGACATTTGTTGGTACCCTTCCCCAGATCTGTGCCTTAACACAGTCATGTCTTGGGTTTCTACGGACAATTCCTTCAACCTCATTGCTTGGTTTTTGCTCTGACATGCACTGTCAACTGTGGGACCTTATATAGACAGGTATGTACCTTTCCAAATCATGACCAATCAATTTAATTTACCACAGGTGGACTCCAATCAAGTTGTAGAAACATCTCAAGGATGATCAATGGAAACAGGATGCACCTGAGCTCAATCCTGAGTCTCATAGCAAAGAGTCTGAATACTTATGTAAAAGTATTTCTGTTATTTTTTATTTTAATACATTTGCAAAAAAAAATTTCAAAACCTGTTTTTGCATTGTCATTATGGGATGTTCTTTGTAGACTGCTGAGAATTTTGTAACAAAATGTGAAAAAAGTCAAGGGGTCTGAATACTTTCCGAAGGCCCTGTATATGCCCACAAACCACATAGTGTATATACCCACAAACCACATAGTGTATATACCCACAAACCACATAGTGTATATACCCACAAACCACATAGTGTATATACCCACAAACCGCATAGTGTGTATACCCACAAACCACATATTGTATATACCCACAAACCACATAGTGTATATACCCACAAACGACATAGTGTATATACCCACAAACCACATATTGTATATACCCACAAACCACATATTGTATATACCCACAAACCACATAGTGTATATACCCACAAACCACATATTGTATATACCCACAAACCACATAGTGTATATACCCACAAACCACATAGTGTATATACCCACAAACCACATATTGTATATACCCACAAACCACATAGTGTATATACCCACATGTTGTGGGGGTGCTTTGCTGCAGGAGGGACTGGTGCACTTCACAAAATAGATAATTATGTAGAAAATGATGTGGATATATTGAAGCAACATCTCATGACGTCAGTCAGGAAGTTAAAGCTTGGTCGTAAATGGGTCTTCCAAAGGACAATGTACCCAAGCATACTTCCAGAGTTGTGACAAAATGGCTTAAGGACAACAAAGTCAAGGTATTGGAGTGGCCATCACAAAGCCATGACCATAATCCTATAGAAAATGTGTGGTCAGAACTGAAAAAGCGTGCGCGAGCAAGGAGGCCTACCAACCTGACTCAGTTACACCAGCTCTGTCAGGAGGAATGGGCCAAAATTCATCCAACTTATTGTGGGAAGCTTGTGGAAGGCTTCCCGAAACCTTTGACCCATGTTAAACAATTTAAAGGCAATGCTACCAAAACTAATTGAGTGTATGTAAACTTCTGACCCACTGGGAATGTGATAAATTAAATAAAAGCTGAAATAAATAATTCTCTCTACTATTATTCTGACATTTCACATTCTTAAAATGAAGTGGTGATCCTAACTGACCTAAGACAGGGCATTTTTACTAGGATTAAATGTCAGGAATTGAGAAAAAACTGAGTTGAAATGTATTTGGCTCAAGTGTATGTAAACTTCCGTCTTCAACTGTATGTATATATATATATCATATATATCATATATATCGTATAGTGTATACCCACAAAGAAACACTCACTGCTGTGCTGTGATAGCCTGGTTCCCAAATCCGTTTGTGCTGTCTTCTCAACTCCTACGTACGATCATTATTTCACACTGCGATTGACCAAAAAACAGAATTGTCAAGACAGCACAAAAATATATTCTAGTCCATTTAGGGACACGTGGTAGTGCAGGAACACCGAGAGAAGTAGAATGAGTGTTGCTTGTTGTGATTTTAATTGGTCCTGTGATGCAATCTAGAGTGGAGGCAGGAAGGATAGTAAATGGTTGTGTTCCAAGTGGTACACTATTCCCTACACCCATAGAGATCTGGTCTAAAATAGTGCACTACATTTGGAATGAGTTGCCATTTGTGACACAGTCAGTGTGTATGGGAGGCAGGCTGATAATATATGTGGGTGAAATAAGTTGTGTTTCACTTCAGCGGGAGTTGTCTCTGAGGATATCAGCTCGCAGGCTTATTCCACAGATAAGATCACTGTAATGTTTCACTTCACAGCACAGACACACACACTGGCAGAGAGGGAACGGGCAACACATCTTAGTGGACGAGCATAGAGCCAGTTAGTGGAGCAGCATAGAGCCAGTTAGTGGAGCAGGATAGAGACAGTTAGTGGAGCAGCATAGAGCCAGTCAGTGGAGCAGCATAGAGCCAGTTAGTGGAGCAGCATAGAGCCAGTTAGTGGAGCAGGATAGAGACAGTTAGTGGAGCAGCATAGAGACAGTTAGTGGAGCAGCATAGAGACAGTTAGTGGAGCAGCACAGAGACAGTTAGTGGAGCAGCATAGAGACAGTTAGTGGAGCAGCATAGAGCCAGTCAGTGGAGCAGCATAGAGACAGTTAGTGGAGCAGCATAGAGCCAGTTAGTGGAGCAGCATAGAGCCAGTTAGTGGAGCAGCATAGAGACAGTCAGTGGAGCAGCATAGAGCCAGTCAGTGGAGCAGCATATAGCCAGTCAGTGGAGCAGCATAGAGCCAGTCAGTGGAGCAGCATAGAGAGAGTTAGTGGAGCAGCATAGAGACAGTCAGTGGAGCAGCATAGAGCCAGTTAGTGGAGCAGCATAGAGACAGTTAGTGGAGCAGCATAGAGCCAGTTAGTGGAGCAGCATAGAGACAGTTAGTGGAGCAGCATAGAGACAGTCAGTGGAGCAGCATAGAGACAGTTAGTGGAGCAGCATAGAGACAGTTAGTGGAGCAGCATAGAGCCAGTTAGTGGAGCAGCATAAAGCCAGTTAGTGGAGCAGCATAGAGCCAGTTAGTGAAGCAGCATAGAGCCAGTCAGTGGAGCAGCATATAGCCAGTCAGTAGAGCAGCATAGAGCCAGTTAGTGGAGCAGCATAGAGCCAGTCAGTGGAGCAGCATATAGCCAGTCAGTAGAGCAGCATAGAGCCAGTTAGTGGAGCAGCATAGAGCCAGTCAGTGGAGCAGCATAGAGCCAGTCAGTGGAGCAGCATAGAGCCAGTCAGTGGAACAGCATAGAGCCAGTTAGTGGAGCAGCATAGAGCCAGTTAGTGGAACAGCATAGAGCCAGTTAGTGGAGCAGCATAGAGCCAGTTAGTGGAGCAGCATAGAGCCAGTTAGTGGAACAGCATAGAGCCAGTTAGTGGAGCAGCATAGAGCCAGTTAGTGGAACAGCATAGAGCCAGTTAGTGGAGCAGCATAGAGCCAGTTAGTGGAGCAGCATAGAGCCAGTTAGTGGAACAGCATAGAGCCAGTTAGTGGAGCAGCATAGAGCCAGTTAGTGGAGCAGCATAGAGCCAGTCAGTGGAACAGCATAGAGCCAGTTAGTGGAGCAGCATAGAGACAGTTAGTGGAGCAGCATAGAGACAGTTAGTGGAGCAGCATAGAGCCAGTTAGTGGACGAGCAAAGAGCCAGTTAGTGGAGCAGCATAGAGCCAGTTAGTGGAGCAGCATAGAGCCAGTCAGTAGAGCAGCATAGAGCCAGTTAGTGGAGCAGCATAGAGCCAGTCAGTGGAGCAGCATAGAGCCAGTCAGTGGAGCAGCATATAGCCAGTTAGTGGAGCAGCATAGAGCCAGTTAGTGGAGCAGCATAGAGCCAGTCAGTGGAGCAGCATAGAGCCAGTCAGTGGAGCAGCATAGAGCCAGTTAGTGGAACAGCATAGAGACAGTTAGTGGAGCAGCATAGAGCCAGTTAGTGGAGCAGCATAGAGCCAGTCAGTGGAACAGCATAGAGCCAGACAGTGGAACAGCATAGAGCCAGTCAGCCAGTCAGTGGAGGAGCATAGAGCCAGTTAGTGGAGCAGCATAGAGCCAGTTAGTGGAACAACATAGAGCCAGTTAGTGGAGCATTATAGAGCCAGTCAGTGGAGCAGCATAGAGCCAGTTAGTGGAGCAGCATAGAGACAGTTAGTGGAGCAGCATAGATCCAGTTAGTGGAGCAGCATAGAGCCAGTTAGTGGAGCAGCATAGAGCCAGTTAGTGGAGCAGCATAGAGCCAGTTAGTGGAACAGCATAGAGCCAGTTAGTGGAGCAGCATAGAGCCAGTTAGTGGAACAGCATAGAGCCAGTTATTGGAGCAGCATAGAGCCAGTTAGTGGAGCAGCATAGAGCCAGTTAGTGGAGCAGCATAGAGCCAGTTAGTGGAGCAGCATAGAGCCAGTTAGTGGAGCAGCATAGAGACAGTTAGTGGAGCAGCATAGAGACAGTTAGTGGAGCAGCACAGAGACAGTTAGTGGAGCAGCATAGAGACAGTTAGTGGAGCAGCATAGAGCCAGTCAGTGGAGCAGCATAGAGACAGTTAGTGGAGCAGCATAGAGCCAGTTAGTGGAGCAGCATAGAGCCAGTTAGTGGAGCAGCATAGAGCCGGCTGGTGGACGAGATTAGTGAAAGTCTAGACAAGATAAATCATGTTTGTAGTTATTGTAAGCTAGTACAGTAATTGATAAATCATGTTTGTAATGATTGTAAGCTAGTACAGTAATTGATAAATCATGTTTGTAGTTATTGTAAGCTGGTACAGTAATTGATAAATCATGTTTGTAATTACTGTAAGCTAGTACAGTAATTGTAAATCATGTTTGTAGTTATTGTAAGCTAGTACAGTAATTGTAAATCATGTTTGTAGTTATTGTAGGCTAGTACAGTAATTGTAAATCATGTTTGTAGTTATTGTAGGCTAGTACAGTAATTGATAAATCATGTTTGTAATTATTGTAAGCTAGTACATGAATTGTAAATCATGTTTGTAGTTATTGTAAGCTAGTACAGTAATTATAAATCTTGTTTGTAGTTATTGTAAGCTAGTACAGTAATTATAAATCATGTTTGTAGTTATTGTAAGCTAGTACAGTAATTGTAAATCATGTTTGTAGTTATTGTAAGCTGGTACAGTAATTGTAAATCATGTTTGTAGTTATTGTAAGCTAGTACAGTAATTGATAAATCATGTTTGTAGTTATTGTAAGCTAGTACAGTAATTTTAAATCATGTTTGTAGATATTGTAAGCTAGTACAGTAATTGATGAATCATGTTTGTAGTTATTGTAAGCTGGTACAGTAATTGTAAGTATTGCCTTCGTACGGTAGCTCAACGTGTTTTATCAGTCCTGACAGCTTCTTTCCTCTTTCTCAAGCCAAGCTGAACCCTGATAAAAACAACGAGCCGTCTGTATTCTCTGAAATGTCTGTAGCCATCACCCTCTCCCCAGGTCTGCCCTAACCCGTGCCCTCTGAGCTTGACCATCAGTAAACTCAATAAGCACTGAGCACCAATATAGAACACTAAGCAGGTGGCAAGAGGCTAGGCTGAAAAGCCAGGGATAGACAGAGGAATGGAGGATAGGATAGACAGAGGAATAGGGGAGAGACAGAGGAATGGAGGAGTGACAGAGGAATGGAGGAGAGACAGAGGAAAGGAGGATAGACAGAGGAATGGAGGAGAGACAGAGGAATGGAGGATATACAAAGGAATGGAGGAGAGACAGAGGAATGGAGGATAGGATAGACAGAGGAATAGGGGAGAGACAGAGGAATGGAGGAGAGACAGAGGAATGGAGGAGAGACAGAGGAAAGGAGGATAGACAGAGGAATGGAGGAGAGACAGAGGAATGGAGGATATACAAAGGAATGGAGGAGAGACAGAGGAGAGACAGGAATGGAGGAGAGAGAGGAATGGAGGATAGACAGAGGAATGGAGGATAGACAGAGGAATGGAGGAGAGACAGAGGAATGGAGGAGAGACAGAGGAATGGAGGAGAGACAGAGGAATGGAGGAGAGTCAGAGGAATGGAGGAGAGACAGAGGAATGGAGGATAGGCAGAGGAATGGAGTAGAGGCAGAGGAATGGAGGAGAGACAGAGGAATGGAGGAGAGACAGAGGAATGAAGGATAGACAGAGGAATGGAGGAGAGACAGAGGAGAGACAGGAATGGAGGAGAGACAGAGGAATGGAGGAGAGAGAGGAATGGAGGATAGACAGAGGAATGGAGGAGAGACAGAGGAATGGAGGAGAGACAGAGGAATGGAGGAGAGACAGAGGAATGGAGGAGAGACAGAGGAATGGAGGAGAGACAGAGGAATGGAGGAGAGACAGAGGAATGGAGGATAGGCAGAGGAATGGAGTAGAGACAGAGGAATGGAGGAGAGACAGAGGAATGGAGGAGAGACAGAGGAATGGAGGAGAGACAGAGGAGAGACAGAGGAATGGAGGATAGACAGAGGAGAGACAGAGGAATGGAGGAGAGACAGAGGAATGGAGGAGAGACAGAGGAATGGAGGAGAGACAGAGGAGAGACAGAGGAATGGAGGATAGACAGAGGAATGTAGGAGAGACAGAGGAATGGAGGAGAGACAGAGGAGAGACAGAGGAGAGACAGAGGAATGGAGGAGAGACAGAGGAGAGACAGAGGAATGGAGGAGAGACAGAGGAATGGAGGAGAGACAGAGGAATGGAGGAGAGACAGAGGAATGGAGGGGAGACAGAGGAATGGAGGAGAGACAGAGGAATGGAGGAGAGACAGAGGAATGGAGGAGAGACAGAGGAATGGAGGAGAGACAGAGGAGAGACAGAGGAGAGACAGAGGAATGGAGGAGAGACAGAGGAGAGACAGAGGAATGGAGGAGAGACAGAGGAATGGAGGAGATACAGAGGAATGGAGGAGAGACAGAGGAATGGAGGGGAGACAGAGGAATGGAGGAGAGACAGAGGAATGGAGGAGAGACAGAGGAATGGAGGAGAGACAGAGGAGAGACAGAGGAGAGACAGAGGAATGGAGGAGAGACAGAGGAATGGAGGAGAGACAGAGGAATGGAGGAGAGACAGAGGAATGGAGGAGAGACAGAGGAATGGAGGGGAGACAGAGGAATGGAGGAGAGACAGAGGAATGGAGGAGATACAGAGGAATGGAGGAGAGACAGAGGAATGGAGGAGAGACAGAGGAATGGAGGAGAGACAGAGGAATGGAGGAGAGAGGGAGGGATCAAATCAAGGGAGAGTTGATTTGTCACGTGCACCGAATACAACCTTACAGTGAAATGCTTACTTACAGGCTCTAACCAACAGTGCACTTTTTAAGTTAAAAATACGCTATTAGGTGAACAGTAGATGAGTAAATAAATAAAAACAACAGTAAAAAAGACAGTGAAAAATAACAGTAGAGAGGCTTTATATAGTAGAGAGGCTTTATACAGTAGAGAGGTTATATACAGTAGAGAGGCTATATACAGTAGAGGCTATATACAGTAGAGAGGCTATATACAGTAGAGAGGTTATATACAGTAGAGAGGTTATATACAGTAGAGAGGCTATATACAGTAGAGAGGCTACATACAGTAGAGAGGCTACATACAGTAGAGAGGCTATATACAGTAGAGAGGCTATATACAGTAGAGAGGCTATAGACAGTAGAGAGGCTATATACAGTAGAGAGGCTATATACAGTAGAGAGGCTATATACAGTAGAGAGGCTATATACAGTAGAGAGGCTTTATATAGTAGACAGGCTATATACAGTAGAGAGGTTATATACAGTAGAGAGGCTTTATACAGTAGAGGCTATATACAGTAGAGAGGCTATATACAGTAGAGAGGCTTTATATAGTAGACAGGCTATATACAGTAGAGAGGTTATATACAGTAGAGGCTATATACAGTAGAGAGGCTATAGACAGTAGACAGGCTATATACAGTAGAGAGGCTATATACAGTAGAGAGGCTATATACAGTAGAGATGCTATATAAAGTAGAGAGGCTATATACAGTATCGAGGCTATATACAGTAGAGAGGCTATATACAGTAGAGAGGCTTTATATAGTAGACAGGCTATATACAGTAGAGAGGCTACATACAGTAGAGAGGCTATAGACAGTAGACAGGCTATATACAGTAGAGAGGCTATATACAGTAGAGAGGCTATAGACAGTAGACAGGCTATATACAGTAGAGAGGCTATAGACAGTAGTGAGGCTATATACAGTAGAAAGGCTATAGACAGTAGACAGGCTATATACAGTAGAGAGGTTATATACAGTAGAGAGGCTACACCGGTTATTCGGGCTAATTGAGGTAGTATGTACAGGAATGTATAGTTAAAGTGACTATGGATGTATGATAAACAGAGTAGCAGCAGCGTAAAAGAGGGGTTTGGGGGGCAGCACACAATGCAAATAGTCCAGGTAGCCATTTACCTGATCAGGAGTCTTATGGCTAGGGGGTAAAAACTGTGGAGAAGCCTTTTGGTCCTAGACTTGCCGCTCTGGTACCGCTTGCCATGCGGTAATAGAGAGAACGGCCTTCCTCTGACACCGCCTGGTGTAGAGGTCCTGGATGCCAGGAAGCTTGGTCCCAGTGATGTATTGGGCCTTCCTCTGACACCACCTGGTGTAGAGGTCCTGGATGGCAGGAAGCTTGGTCCCAGTGATGTACTGGGCCGTACCCACTACCCTCTGTAGTGCCTTGCAGTCGGAGGTTGAGCAGTTGCCGTACCAGGCAGTGATGTAAACGGTCAGGATGCTCTCGATGGTGCAGCTGTAGAACCTTTTAAGGATCTGAGGACCCCTGCCAAATCCTTTTAGTCTCCTGAGGGGGAATAGGTTTTATCGTGCCCTCTTTACGACTGTCTTGGTGTGTTTGGACCATTCTAGTTTGTTGGTGATGTGTACACCAAGGAACTTGAAGCTGTCAACCTGCTCCACTACAGCCCAGTCGATGACAATGGGGGCGTGGCTCGGCCCTCCATTTCCTGTAGTCCACAATCACCTCCTTTGTCTTGATTACATTGAGGGAGAGGTTGTTGTCCTGGCAACCACACTGCCAGGTCTCTGACCTCCTCCCTATAGGCTGTCTCGTTGTTGCCGGTGATCAGGCCTACCACTGTTGTGTCCTCTGCAAACGTAATGATGGGGTTGGAGTCGTGCCTGCCAACGCAGTGGTGGGTGAACAGGGAGTACAGGAAGGGGCTGAGCACACACCCTGAGGGGCAGTGGGGCAGATGTGTTGCTACCTACCCTCACCACCTGGAGGTGGCCCGTCAGTTACAGAGGGAGGTGTTTAGCCCCAGGGTCCTTAGCTTAGTGATGAGCTTTGAGGGCACTATGGTGTTGAACGCTGAGCTGTAGTCAATGAATAGCATTCTCACGTAGGTCTTCCTTTTGTCCAGGTGGGAAAGGGCAGTGTGGAGTGCAGTAGGGATTGCATCATCTGTGGATCTGTTTGGGCGGAATGCAAATTGGAGTGGGTCTAGGGTTTCTGGGATAATGGTGTTGATGTGAGCCATTACCAGCCTTTCAAAGCACTTCATGGCTACAGACGTGAGTGCTACGGGTCGGTAGACATTTAGGCAGGTTAACTTAGTGTTCTTGGGCACAGGGACTATGGTGGTCTGCTTGGAGAGAAAAAATAGAGGGAGGGAGAGAGCGAGAGAGAGCGAGAGAGAGCGAGAGAGAGAGAGAGAGAGAGAGAGAGAGAGAGAGAGAGAGCGTGAGAGAGAGAGCGTGAGAGAGAGAGAGAGAGAGACTAGAAAATGTGGGCTTTGGCTTAACTTTACCATAGGCTTCTCTCTTGTGACAGTCTCTCAGTGGTAAAATACAGTGAATAATTCAATGGTTAGTTTAAGGCCAGGACCAATATAAAGTAGTATGTATCATGTGGGGTACAGCATCCGATGCAGAGAGCACTCTGGATTTGGGAAAAGGGTACAGTTACCGTGTGGGGTACAGCATCCGATGCAGAGATCACTCTGGATTTGGGAAAAGGGTACAGTTACCGTGTGGGGTACAGCATCCGATGCAGAGATCACTCTGGATTTGGGAAAAGGGTACAGTTATCGTGTGGGGTACAGCATCCGATGCAGAGATCACTCTGGATTTGGGAAAAGGGTACAGTTATCGTGTGGGGTACAGCATCCGATGCAGAGGTCACGCTGGATTTGGGAAAAGGGTACAGTTATCGTGTGGGGTACAGCATCCGATGCAGAGGTCACTCTGGATTTGGGAAAAGGGTACAGTTATCGTGTGGGGTACAGCATCCGATGCAGAGATCACTCTGGATTTGGGAAAAGGGTACAGTTATCGTGTGGGGTACAGCATCCGATGCAGAGATCACTCTGGATTTGGGAAAAGGGTACAGTTATCGTGTGGGGTACAGCATCCGATGCAGAGATCACTCTGGATTTGGGAAAAGGGTACAGTTATCGTGTGGGGTACAGCATCCGATGCAGAGATCACTCTGGATTTGGGAAAAGGGTACAGTTATCGTGTGGGGTTATAGAAGAGATGCTGTAAATACATTGACTGGTGAAGCGTTACGTTTATTCAGTGGATCTCCTGGAAGATGACCGTTTGAAAGAACGTACAGTCTGAGGAAAAAGTAGATTTCTCTGGGCTAAACAGATTGTTGGACCAGTCCCTGGTTCGAATCCAAGTACCGCCGCATGGCAATGTGTTGAAAAACCAATTAGCGAGTTGGAACATACTGTCTTCCAGACAAGCAAAGGTAACTATGGAGACAGGGTTATAATGAATAAAGGTAACTATGGAGACAGGGTTATAATGAATAAAGGTAACTATGGAGACAGGGTTATAATGAATAAAGGTAACTATGGAGACAGGGTTATAATGAATAAAGGTAACTATGGAGACAGGGTTATAATGAATAAAGGTAACTATGGAGACAGGGTTATAATGAATAAAGGTAACTATGCGAACAGGGTTATAAAGGTAACTATGGAGACAGGGTTATAATGAATAAAGGTAACTATGGAGACAGGGTTATAATGAATAAAGGTAACTATGGAGACAGGGTTATAATGAATAAAGGTAACTATGCGAACAGGGTTATAAAGGTAACTATGGAGACAGGGTTATAATGAATAAAGGTAACTATGGAGACAGGGTTCTAATAAATAAAGGTAACTATGGAGACAGGGTTATAATGAATAAAGGTAAATATGGAGACAGGGTTATAATGAATAAAGGTAACTATGGAGACAGGGTTATAATGAATAAAGGTAACTATGGAGACAGGGTTATAATGAATAAAGGTAACTATGTAGACAGGGTTATAATGAATGAAGGTAACTATGGAGACAGGGTTATAATGAATAAAGGTAACTATGTAGACAGGGTATTAATTAATAAAGGTAACTATGGAGACAGGGTTATAATGAATAAAGGTAACTATGTAGACAGGGTATTAATTAATAAAGGTAACTATGGAGACAGGGTTATAATGAATAAAGGTAACTATGGAGACAGGGTATTAATTAATAAAGGTAACTATGGAGACAGGGTTATAATGAATAAAGGTAACTATGTAGACAGGGTATTAATTAATAAAGGTAACTATGGAGACAGGGTTATAATGAATAAAGGTAACTATGTAGACAGGGTATTAATTAATAAAGGTAACTATGGAGACAGGGTTATAATGAATGAAGGTAACTATGGAGACAGGGTATTAATTAATAAAGGTAACTATGTGGACAGTTGTGATGAATAAATTGAGCCCTCAGGCATGGTTGTAGGGTTCATTTGATTCAGCATACTGTCTTTTTATTTGAGGCTAGTAAAGACCAAACTGGGCCTCCATAACAATGAGGAATGTGTAATGCCAGGGGTATGGTTTAGCCAATATACTGTTCAGCTGTCCATATCGACATGCAGGCACACACCCACTGGGGGATGAAACACACTACTCAGGCTGAAGTGTCCCCACTGAGGGGGTGACACTCACTACTCAGCCTGAAGTGTCCCCACTGTGGGATGAAACTCACTACTCACCCTGAAGTGTCCCCACTGAGGGGGTGAAACTCACTACTCACCCTGAAATGTCCCCACTTGGGGATGAAACTCACTACTCAGGCTGAAGTTTCCCCACTTGGTGATGATGAAACTCACTACTCAGGCTGAAGTGTCCCCACTTGGGATGAAACGAATTACTTAGCCTGAAGTGTCCCCACTTGGGATGAAACTCATTACTTAGCCTGAAGTGTCCCCACTTGGGATGAAACGAATTACTTAGCCTGAAGTGTCCCCACTTGGGGGATGAAACTCATTACTTAGCCTGAAGTGTCCCCACTTGGGGATGAAACTCACTACTCAGCCTGAAGTGTCCCCACTTGGGGATGAAACTCACTACTCAGGCTGAAGTTTCCCCACTTGGTGATGATGAAACTCACTACTCAGGCTGAAGTGTCCCCACTTGGGGATGAAACTCACTACTCAGCCTGAAATGTCCCCACTTGGGGATGAAACTCACTACTCAGACTGAAGTGTCCCCACTTGGTGATGATGAAACTCACTACTCAGGCTGAAGTGTCCCCACTTGGGGATGAAACTCACTACTCAGGCTGAAGTGTCCCCACTTGGTGATGATGAAACTCACTACTCAGGCTGAAGTGTCCCCACTTGGGGATGAAACTCACTACTCAGGCTGAAGTGTCCCCACTTGGCGATGAAACTCACTACTCAGCCTGAAATGTCCCCACTTGGGGATGAAACTCACTACTCAGGCTGAAGTGTCCCCACTTGGTGATGATGAAACTCACTACTCAGGCTGAAGTGTCCCCACTTGGGGATGAAACTCACTACTCAGGCTGAAGTGTCCCCACTTGGAGATGAAACTCACTACTCAGCCTGAAATGTCCCCACTTGGGGATGAAACTCACTACTCAGGCTGAAGTGTCCCCACTTGGTGATGATAAAACTCACTACTCAGGCTGAAGTGTCCCCACTTGGGGATGAAACTCACTACTCAGGCTGAAGTGTCCCCACTTGGTGATGATGAAACTCACTACTCAGGCTGAAGTGTCCCCACTTGGGGATGAAACTCACAAACCAGCCTGAAGTGTCCCCACTTGGGGATGAAACTCACTGCTCAACCTGCTTGCTAACTACTTTCTAACTATACACTGTACTGCATGATTGCAGCGTGTTTACTAACATTTTAATTTTAGTAGCTACACTGCAGGTCAAAAGTTGAGAATGGTGTTCTGAACCTTTTGACTGGTAGTGTATGTTGACTTGACGTTAGCTAATATGGTGACAAAAATCTAAGCAGTGGGTATCTGTTAGCGGTTATGATATGAAGGTTTGGCTTATTAAGGTTTTTATGCTTGGTCCGAGGCAGCTGATGTGTCGTGCACTGAAGTCCACAAGCGAAGTGAAAAGGTGAGAGGTGGAGAGCGCGTCGATGTGAGAAGGAATTATCCAACAATAAAAGGGATCATGCTGTTTCTTTGTGGCTGCTATGAAAGTGAACTGTGTTTGCGTGTGATCAGGGGTGTATTCATTCCGCCCATTCTGTTGAAAGCCAATTCTTAAACGGAACGAAGCAGGGATAAACATACCTGAATTTGTCCAATAGAAACTCGTTTTTCAATTGTTGAATTAATGATTTACACCCTAGATCAGCTAGATGCAGGCAAGATTGTGCAAGGTGTGATAGCAGGATTACAAGATTCTGTTATATGTATGTACCAAATGGTTGTTTTATGAAATAGAGTAAGCTTTTTAGGACTCTCTCTCTCGCCCTTTCTGAGTTAACTAGTCTTTTTGAATCTTGGGCTGGCAACTGTTAAAGAGACGGTTACCACTCTAGCTTCCTGCAGTTAGTCTGGACGCATGGTTCAAGGGAAATGGGTTTTGCTAGAGATAGCTTGAGCTGACAATGGCTTGGTGATAAAAACCTAAAGTTGGCATTTCCTAGACAAGATGTGGTGTGTGTGTGTGACCCGAGATAGAGATAGTCTGGAAGAGTTAAGAACAACGCCTCGTTGTCTCATCTTCCTGGCATCTGGGAAACTAAAGCCAGGTTGGTGGTAAAACATAATCCTGTGTAGATAACCGTGGTGGCTTATGGGAGTTGGAACAAGTCTGACTTAGCGTTTTTTTAAGTCCTATATTTTATCGTTATCCGTTAGGCTCTCTCAGTCAGGACTTTTGGGTCGATGGTTTCGTTTTTTTCAATAATTAATTGATATTGAATAAAGATGATTGTTTGAAGAAATGACAAAGTCTCTCTCTCTTGAATAGGAAAATTACACCACAAAGGCAGTGTTGAAAATGTCAGTCTGTCACCTTGATTACTCAAAACATTTTCTCGACCTGTGCACCTACAGCTGAAGTCGGAAGTTTACATACAATTTAGCCAAATACATTTAAACTCAGTTTTTCACAATTCCTGACATTTAATCTGAGTAAAAAGTCCCTGTTTTAGGTAAATTAAGGTCACCACTTTATTTTAAGAATGTGAAATGTCCGAATAATTATAGAGAGAATTATTTATTTCAGATGTATTTCTTTCATCACATTCCCAGTGGGTCAGAAGTTTACATATACTCAATTAGTATTTGTTAGCAGTGCCTTTAAATTGTTTAACTTGGGTCAAACGTTTCGGTTAGCCTTCCACAAGCTTCCCACAATAAGTTCCTGAGGTCAGGTTTGTAGGCCTCCTTGCTCACACACGCTTTTTTCAGTTCTGCCCACAACTTGTCTATTGGATTGAGGTCAGGGCTTTGTGATGACCACTCCAATACCTGGACTTTGTTGTCCTTACTCTATTTTGCCACAACTTTGGAAGTATGCTTGGGGTCATTGCCCATTTGGAAGACCCATTTGTGACCAAGCTGTAACTTCCTAACTGATGTCTTGAGATGTTGCTTCAATATATCCACATAAATGTCCATCCTCATTATGCCATCTATTTTGTGAAGTGCACAGGTCCCTCCTGCAGCAATGCACCCCCATGACATGATGCTGCCACCCCTGTGCTTTGCTGTTGGGATGGTGTTCTTCGGCTTGCAAGTCTCCCTCTTTTTCCTCCAAACATAACGATGGTCATTATGGCCAAACTGTTCTATTTTTGTTTCATCAGACCAGAGGACATTTCTCCAAAAAGTAACAACAATCATTGTCCCCATGTGGAGTTGCAAACCATAGTCTGTCTTTTTTATAGCAGTTTTGGAGCAGTAGCTTCTTCCTTGCTGAGCGGCCTTTCAGGTTATGTTGATATAGGACTCATTTTACTGTGGATACAGAAACTTTTGTACCCATTTCCTCCAGCATCTTCACAAGGTCCTTTGTTGTTGTTCTGGGATTGATTTGCACTTTTCGCACCAAAGTACGTTCATCTCTAGGAGACAGAACATGTCTCCTTCCTGAGCAGTATGACGGCTGTGTGGTCCCATGGTGTTTATACTTGTGTACTATTGTTTGTACAGATGAATGTGGTACCTTCAGGCATTTGGAAATTGCTCCCACGGATGAACCAGAATTGTGGAGGTCAACAATTTTTTTCTGAGGTCTTGGCTGATTTCTTTTGATTTTCCCATGACGTCAAGCAAAGAGGCAGTGAGTTTGAAGGTAGGCCTTGAAATACATCCACAGATACACCTCCAATTGACTCAAATTATGTCAATTAGCCTATCAGAAGCTTCTAAAGCCATGACATTGGCTTGTATGGAATTTTCCAAGCTGTTTAAAGGCACAGGCAACTTAGTGTATGTAAACTTCTGACCCACTGGAATTGTGATACAGTGAATTATAAGTTAAATATTCTGTCTGTAAACAATTGTTGTAAAAATGACTTGTGTCATGCACAAAGTAGATGTCCTAACCGACTTCCCAAAAGTATAGTTTGTTAACACGAAATTTGTGGAGTGGTTGAAAAACTAGTTTTAATGACTCCAACCTAAGTGTATGTAAACTTCCGACTTCAACTGTACTTTGTAAAACTTTCATTCATAGGCTAGATTGGATCAACCTCAAGATAGGTATAGGGAATATTCTAGTATCACGTAGTAGCCTAAACCTATCGATGTGTAGCTAGCTTTCTGTGGCCCAACGTTAAAAAATCGATTCTCGGAATAGTTCTAAAGATCCAATCGCTGATTACTTTGTTTGGTACAACGCCACTCATTTTGACATCACCACAAACGTCTTCAACGATGGCAGTCTCATTATAGTTTGAGTCGTCAGGCAATAAGTGCTGCACCTCTCCCTGAGATCTACATGTCCTCTCCCGTTAGGGAAAGGGAGATGAATCTATACAGCATGAAACTGACAGGCATGTCCTCTCCCATTAAGTAAAATTATATTTGTATTTATTACGGATCCCCATTAGCTGCTGTGTGTGTGTGTGTGTGTGTGTGTGTGTGTGTGTGTGTGTGTGTGTGTGTGTGTGTGCGTGTGTGTGTGCATGTGCGTGCATGTACATATATGCATGTGTCTGTGCCTTTGTTTGTGTTGCGTCACAGTCCCCGCTGTTCCATAAGGTGTATTTTTATCTGCTTCTACTGCTGCATCAGTTACTTGATGTGGAATAGAGTTCCATGTAGTCATGGCTCTATGTAGTACTGTGGAATAGAGTTCCATGTAGTCATGGCTCTATGTAGTACTGTGGAATAGAGTTCCATGTAGTCATGGCTCTATGTAGTACTGTGGAATAGAGTTCCATGTAGTCATGGCTCTATGTAGTACTGTGGAATAGAGTTCCATGTAGTCATGGCTCTATGTAGTACTGTGGAATAGAGTTCCATGTAGTCATGGCTCTATGTAGTACTGTGTGCCTCCCATGGGCTTGGGGACTGTGAAGAGACCTCTTGTGGCATGTGTTGTGGGGTATGTATGGGTGTCTGAGCTGTATGCCAGTAGTTTAGACAGATACCTCGGTGCATTCGACATGTCAATACCTCTCATGAATAAAAGTAGTAATGAAGTCAATCTCTCTTCCACTTTCAGCCAGGATAGATTGACATGCATATTATTAATATTAGCTATCTGTGTACATTAGAGAGCCAGCCGTGCTGCCCTGTTCTGAGACAATTGCAATTTTCCTAAGTCGTTTTTTGTGGCACCTGACCACACGATTGAACAGTAGTCAAGGTGCCACAAAACTAGAGCCTGTAGGAGCTGCCTTGTTGATAGTGTTGTTAAGAAGGTAGAAACTAGGGCCTGTAGGACCTGCCTTGTTGATAGTGTTGTTAAGAAGGTAGAAACTAGGGCCTGTAGGACCTGCCTTGTTGATAGTGCTGTTAAGAAGGTAGAAACTAGGGCCTGTAGGACCTGCCTTGTTGATAGTGCTGTTAAGAAGGTAGAAACTAGGGCCTGTAGGACCTGCCTTGTTGATAGTGTTGTTAAGAAGGTAGAAACTAGGGCCTGTAGGAGCTGCCTTGTTGATAGTGTTGTTAAGAAGGTAGAAACTAGAGCCTGTAGGAGCTGCCTTGTTGATAGTGTTGTTAAGAAGGTAGAAACTAGAGCCTGTAGGAGCTGCCTTGTTGATAGTGTTGTTAAGAAGGTAGAAACTAGGGCCTGTAGGACCTGCCTTGTTGATAGTGTTGTTAAGAAGGTAGAAACTAGAGCCTGTAGGAGCTGCCTTGTTGATAGTGTTGTTAAGAAGGTAGAAACTAGAGCTTGTAGGAGCTGCCTTGTTGATAGTGTTGTTAAGAAGGTAGAAACTAGGGCCTGTAGGACCTGCCTTGTTGATAGTGTTGTTAAGAAGGTAGAAACTAGGGCCTGTAGGACTTGCCTTGTTGATAGTGTTGTTAAGAAGGTAGAAACTAGGGCCTGTAGGACCTGCCTTGTTGATAGTGTTGTTAAGAAGGTAGAAACTAGGGCCTGTAGGACCTGCCTTGTTGATAGTGTTGTTAAGAAGGTAGAAACTAGAGCCTGTAGGACCTGCCTTGTGTATAGTGTTGTTAAGAAGGTAGAAACTAGAGCCTGTAGGACCTGCCTTGTTGATAGAGTTGTTAAGAAGGTAGAAACTAGGGCCTGTAGGACCTGCCTTGTTGATAGTGCTGTTAAGAAGGTAGAAACTAGGGCCTGTAGGACCTGCCTTGTTGATAGTGTTGTTAAGAAGGTAGAAACTAGAGCCTGTAGGACCTGCCTTGTGTATAGTGTTGTTAAGAAGGTAGAAACTAGGGCCTGTAGGACCTGCCTTGTTGATAGTGTTGTTAAGAAGGTAGAAACTAGGGCCTGTAGGACCTGCCTTGTTGATAGTGCTGTTAAGAAGGTAGAAACTAGGGCCTGTAGGACCTGCCTTGTTGATAGTGCTGTTAAGAAGGTAGAAACTAGGGCCTGTAGGACCTGCCTTGTTGATAGTGTTGTTAAGAAGGTAGAAACTAGGGCCTGTAGGAGCTGCCTTGTTGATAGTGTTGTTAAGAAGGTAGAAACTAGAGCCTGTAGGAGCTGCCTTGTTGATAGTGTTGTTAAGAAGGTAGAAACTAGAGCCTGTAGGAGCTGCCTTGTTGATAGTGTTGTTAAGAAGGTAGAAACTAGGGCCTGTAGGACCTGCCTTGTTGATAGTGTTGTTAAGAAGGTAGAAACTAGAGCCTGTAGGAGCTGCCTTGTTGATAGTGTTGTTAAGAAGGTAGAAACTAGAGCCTGTAGGAGCTGCCTTGTTGATAGTGTTGTTAAGAAGGTAGAAACTAGGGCCTGTAGGACCTGCCTTGTTGATAGTGTTGTTAAGAAGGTAGAAACTAGGGCCTGTAGGACTTGCCTTGTTGATAGTGTTGTTAAGAAGGTAGAAACTAGGGCCTGTAGGACCTGCCTTGTTGATAGTGTTGTTAAGAAGGTAGAAACTAGGGCCTGTAGGACCTGCCTTGTTGATAGTGTTGTTAAGAAGGTAGAAACTAGAGCCTGTAGGACCTGCCTTGTGTATAGTGTTGTTAAGAAGGTAGAAACTAGAGCCTGTAGGACCTGCCTTGTTGATAGAGTTGTTAAGAAGGTAGAAACTAGGGCCTGTAGGACCTGCCTTGTTGATAGTGCTGTTAAGAAGGTAGAAACTAGGGCCTGTAGGACCTGCCTTGTTGATAGTGTTGTTAAGAAGGTAGAAACTAGAGCCTGTAGGACCTGCCTTGTGTATAGTGTTGTTAAGAAGGTAGAAACTAGGGCCTGTAGGACCTGCCTGGTTGATAGAGTTGTTAAGAAGGTAGAAACTAGGGCCTGTAGGACCTGCCTGGTTGATAGAGTTGTTAAGAAGGTAGAAACTAGGGCCTGTAGGACCTGCCTTGTTGATAGTGTTGTTAAGAAGGCAGAGCATCACTTTATTATAGACAGACTTCTCCCCATCTTAGCTACTACTTCATCAATATGTTTTGAACATGGCAGTTTAATCATCTCAACTCGCTCAATTTCCACATTATTTATTACCAGATGTAGTTGAGGTTTAGGGTTGAGTGAGTGTTTTGTTCCAAATAGACTGTTTTTAATTTTAGAAATATTTATGGCTAACTTATTCCTTGCCACCATTTCTGAAACTAACTGCAGCTCTTTGTTGAGTGTTGCAGTCATTTCAGTCGCTGTAGTAGCTGACGTGTATAGTGTTGAGTCATTCACATACATAGACACTCTGGCTTTACTCAAAGTCAGTGGCATGTCGTGAGTAAAAATTGAAAAAAGAAAGGGGCCTAAACATAAATATGAATCTGCAGAGCATGAATCTGAGGGACATGTCCTCTCCCATTAAGTAAAGGGAGATGAATCTGAGGGACATGTCCTCTCCCATTAAGGAAAGGGAGATGAATCTGAGGGACATGTCCTCTCCCATTAAGTAAAGGGAGATGAATCTGAGGGACATGTCCTCTCCCATTAAGTAAAGGGAGATGAATTTGAGGGACATGTCCTCTCCCATTAAGTAAAGGGAGATGAATCTGAGGGACATGTCCTCTCCCATTAAGTAAAGGGAGATGAATCTGAGGGACATGTCCTCTCCCAATAAGGAAAGGGAGATGAATCTGAGGGACATGTCCTCTCCCATTAAGTAAAGGGAGATGAATCTGAGGGACATGTCCTCTCCCATTAAGTAAAGGGAGATGAATCTGAGGGACATGTCCTCTCCCATTAAGTAAAGGGAGATGAATATTATTATTTTATTATTTAGTGTGATGTGTAGTGCGCTGTGTAGTGTGATGTGTAGTGAGCTGTGTAGTGTGATGTGTAGTGTGATGTGTAGTGTGATGTGTAGTGTGATGTGTAGTGTGATGTGTAGTGTGCTGTGTAGTGCACTGTGCAGTGCGCTGTGTAGTGCGCTGTGTAGTGCGCTGTGTAGTGCGCTGTGTAGTGCGCTGTGTAGTGCGCTGTGTAGTGCGCTGTGTAGTGCGCTGTGTAGTGTGCTGTGTAGTGCGCTGTGTAGTGTGCTGTGTAGTGTGATGTGTAGTGCGCTGTGTAGTGTGCTGTGTAGTGTGATGTGTAGTGCGCTGTGTAGTGCGCTGTGTAGTGTGCTGTGTAGTGCGCTGTGTAGTGTGCTGTGTAGTGTGATGTGTAGTGCGCTGTGTAGTGTGCTGTGTAGTGTGATGTGTAGTGCGCTGTGTAGTGCGCTGTGTAGTGTGCTGTGTAGTGTGATGTGTAGTGCGCTGTGTAGTGTGCTGTGTAGTGTGATGTGTAGTGCGCTGTGTAGTGTGATGTGTAGTGTGCTGTGTAGTGTGATGTGTAGTGCGCTGTGTAGTGTGCTGTGTAGTGCGCTGTGTAGTGTGATGTGTAGTGTGCTGTGTAGTGTGATGTGTAGTGTGATGTGTAGTGTGCTGTGTAGTGTGATGTGTAGTGTGATGTGTAGTGTGATGTGTAGTGTGCTGTGTAGTGCGCTGTGTAGTGTGCTGTGTAGTGTGCTGTGTAGTGCACTGTGCAGTGCGCTGTGTAGTGTGATGTGTAGTGCGCTGTGTAGTGTGCTGTGTAGTGTGCTGTGTAGTGTGCTGTGTAGTGCGCTGTGTAGTGTGCTGTGTAGTGCACTGTGCAGTGCGCTGTGTAGTGTGATGTGTAGTGCGCTGTGTAGTGCGCTGTGTAGTGCACTGTGTAGTGCGCTGTGTAGTGCGCTGTGTAGTGTGATGTGTAGTGCGCTGTGTAGTGCGCTGTGTAGTGCGCTGTGTAGTGTGCTGTGTAGTGTGCTGTGTAGTGCACTGTGTAGTGCATTGTGTAGTGTGCTGTGTAGTGCGCTGTGTAGTGTGATGTGTAGTGTGATGTGTAGTGCGCTGTGTAGTGCGCTGTGTAGTGTGCTGTGTAGTGTGATGTGTAGTGTGATGTGTAGTGCGCTGTGTAGTGCGCTGTGTAGTGTGCTGTGTAGTGTGATGTGTAGTGCACTGTGCAGTGTGATGTGTAGTGTGATGTGTAGTGCACTGTGCAGTGTGCTGTGTAGTGCGCTGTGTAGTGTGCTGTGTAGTGTGCTGTGTAGTGTGCTGTGTAGTGTGCTGTGTAGTGTGCTGTGTAGTGCGCTGTGTAGTGTGATGTGTAGTGTGATGTGTAGTGTGTTGTGTAGTGTGTTGTGTAGTGTGATGTGTAGTGCGTTGTGTAGTGTGCTGTGTAGTGTGCTGTGTAGTGTGATGTGTAGTGTGATGTGTAGTGCGCTGTGTAGTGCGCTGTGTAGTGTGCTGTGTAGTGTGATGTGTAGTGCACTGTGCAGTGTGATGTGTAGTGTGATGTGTAGTGCACTGTGCAGTGTGCTGTGTAGTGCGCTGTGTAGTGTGCTGTGTAGTGTGCTGTGTAGTGTGCTGTGTAGTGTGCTGTGTAGTGTGCTGTGTAGTGCGCTGTGTAGTGTGATGTGTAGTGCGCTGTGTAGTGTGCTGTGTAGTGCGCTGTGTAGTGTGATGTGTAGTGCGCTGTGTAGTGTGCTGTGTAGTGTGCTGTGTAGTGCGCTGTGTAGTGCGCTGTGTAGTGCGCTGTGTAGTGTGCTGTGTAGTGTGCTGTGTAGTGCGCTGTGTAGTGTGATGTGTAGTGTGCTGTGTAGTGTGATGTGTAGTGTGCTGTGTAGTGTGATGTGTAGTGTGCTGTGTAGTGTGATGTGTAGTGTGATGTGTAGTGTGATGTGTAGTGCACTGTGCAGTGTGATGTGTAGTGTGATGTGTAGTGCACTGTGCAGTGTGCTGTGTAGTGCGCTGTGTAGTGTGCTGTGTAGTGTGCTGTGTAGTGTGCTGTGTAGTGTGCTGTGTAGTGTGATGTGTAGTGCGCTGTGTAGTGTGATGTGTAGTGTGCTGTGTAGTGCGCTGTGTAGTGTGATGTGTAGTGCACTGTGCAGTGTGATGTGTAGTGCACTGTGCAGTGTGATGTGTAGTGTGATGTGTAGTGTGATGTGTAGTGCGCTGTGTAGTGTGATGTGTAGTGTGTTGTGTAGTGTGATGTGTAGTGTGATGTGTAGTGTGCTGTGTAGTGTGATGTGTAGTGTGATGTGTAGTGTGATGTGTAGTGTGATGTGTAGTGCGCTGTGTAGTGTGATGTGTAGTGTGTTGTGTAGTCTGATGTGTAGTGTGTTGTGTAGTGTGATGTGTAGTGTGATGTGTAGTGTGATGTGTAGTGTGATGTGTAGTGTGATGTGTAGTGTGCTGTGTAGTGTGTTGTGTAGTGTGATGTGTAGTGTGAAGTGTAGTGTGTTGTGTAGTGTGTTGTGTAGTGTGTTGTGTAGTGTGCTGTGTAGTGTGCTGTGTAGTGTGATGTGTAGTGTGCTGTGTAGTGTGCTGTGTAGTGTGCTGTGTAGTGTGATGTGTAGTGTGATGTGTAGTGCGCTGTGTAGTGCGCTGTGTAGTGCGCTGTGTAGTGCGCTGTGTAGTGCGCTGTGTAGTGCGCTGTGTAGTGTGCTGTGTAGTGTGATGTGTAGTGTGATGTGCTGTGTAGTGCGCTGTGTAGTGTGCTGTGTAGTGCGCTGTGTAGTGCGCTGTGTAGTGCGCTGTGTAGTGCGCTGTGTAGTGCGCTGTGTAGTGCGCTGTGTAGTGCGCTGTGTAGTGTGATGTGTAGTGTGCTGTGTAGTGTGCTGTGTAGGCTATAAGGTGCCGTTTGGGATGCAACCCCTTGAACATATATTGGTTTTGTTATGTGATTTACACACACCAACGATGACCCCATAGGCCTCTATTACACATCTCTCCACCAACCAAGGAATTTGTCCCAAATGGCACCATATTCCCTATGTAGTGCACTACTTTTAACCACCGGGGTCTAAAGTAGTGCACTATGTTGGGAATAGGGTGCCATTTGGGACAAACCGCCACCCAACTAAATGTTAATCCCAAACGGGTAAACGGATACTAGAAGTACTGATTTGCTAATCGATACTGAGTGTTTCTGTGTCAAAGGCTTTCATTAGAATGGCTCATAAATAATGACTTTTAGAAAGAGAAGCCACCGGAACAAAAAATACAATAATGTCCAATAGTGTTGCTGTGTTGTAAAGGGAGTCCCCTTACCCTCGTCTCATCAGCTGGCTCATCTAGTCCTGAGGATATGGAATAACACTACACTGTGAATACATCCCAAACGGCGCCCTATTACCTACTGTATATAGTGCACTACTATCGACCAGGGCCCATAAGGCTTTGGCCAAAAGTAGTACACTACGTAGGGAATATGAGGCGATTTGGGACTCACTTGGCGCTTTCTGTCACAGGACGGAGAGTTGATCCCCTTAAGAAAGATAATGTATTGAGTTTCAGAGGAGAAGAAATGCAATTGGTTTTTTAATGGAATCTTTAAGTATTAAAATTGCATTTTCAGTAGATTGTAAACCCGTCTGTTGCTGTCTGAATATAGAAACAAGGAGACGGAGCAGCCTGTGGTGAAATGCTTCTGTACAAGATGTTTTCTTGTTTTGAATATATTTTGTCAGCAATCAGTACCGTTATATCAGAGTCGTGATATCAATACCAGGATATCAGTACCATGATATCAGTACCATGATATCAATACAAGGATATCACTACCAGAATATGAGTACCATAATATCAGTACCATGATATCAATACCAGGATATCACTACCATGATATCAATACCAGGATATCAGTACCATGATATCAATACCAGGATATCAGTACCGTGATATCAGCACCATAATATCAGTACCAAAACATCAATACTGTGATATCAGTACTGTGATATCAGTACCATGATAGCAGTAGCATAATATCAGTACCATGATATCAATACCGTGATATCAGTAGCATGATAGCAGTAGCATAATATCAGTACTGTGATATCAGTATCATGATAGTAATAGCATAATATCAGTACCATGATATCAGTACCATGATGACAGTACCATGATATCAGTAGCATAATATCAGTACCATGATATCAGTACCATGATAACAGTACCATAATATCAGTACCATGATATCAGTACCGTGATATCAGTACCATGATAACAGCACCAACACATCAATACTGTGATATCAGTACTGTGATATCAGTACCATGATAGCAGTAGCATAATATCAGTACCATGATATCAGTACCGTGATATCAGTACCATAATATCAGTACCATGATAACAGTACCATAATATCAGTACCATGATAACAGTACCATAATATCAGTACCATAATATCAGTACCATGATAGCAGTAGCATAATATCAGTACCATGATATCAGTACTGTGATATCAGTACCATAATATCAGTACCATGATAACAGTACCATAATATCAGTACCATGATATCAGTACCGTGATATCAGTACCATGATAACAGTACCGTGATAACAGTACCGTGATATCAATACCATGATAACAGTACCGTGATAACAGTACCGTGATAACAGTACCGTGATAACAGTACCATGATATCAGTACCATGATAACAGTACCGTGATATCAGTACCATGATAACAGTACCGTGATAACAGTACCGTGATAACAGTATCGTGATATCAGTACCATGATAACAGTACCGTGATAACAGTACCGTGATATCAGTACCATGATAACAGTACCGTGATAACAGTACCGTGATAACAGTACCGTGATATCAGTACCATGATAACAGTACCGTGATAACAGTACCGTGATAACAGTACCGTGATATCAGTACCATGATAACAGTACCGTGATAACAGTACCGTGATAACAGTACCGTGATATCAGTACCATGATAACAGTACCGTGATAACAGTACCGTGATATCAGTACCATGATAACAGTACCGTGATAACAGTACCGTGATAACAGTACCGTGATATCAGTACCGTGATAACAGTACCGTGATATCAGTACCGTGATAACAGTACCATAATATCAGTACCAGATCTATAGTCTACATATTACATGGAGCGTTTGAGTCTATGGAATATATTCTATACTGACCCCCTGGTGTGATTGGGCTCTCCCTCATCCAAACATTTACACGACACGATCACAGCGTTCATTATTCATACAGTTTGATGTACACTGAGTGTACAAAATATTACGAACACTCTCTTTCCATGACATAGACTGACCAGGTGAATCCAGGTGAAAGCCATGATCCCTTATTGATGTCACCTGTTAAATCCACTTCAATCAGTGTAGATGAAGGGGGGGGAGACGGGTGGTTAAACAAGGATTTTTAAGCCTTGAGACAATTGAGACGTGGATTGTGTGTGTGTGTGTGCTATTCAGACGGTGAATTAGCAAGACATATTTTAATATTTAATGGTATGGTGGTAGGTGCCAGGCGCACCGGTTTGTTTCAAGAACTGCAGTGCTACTGGGTTTACAATTAGAAAGTTCTCTGTTCTCTGTTTACAATTATTTTTAGAATACCGGCTATAAATTGATCTCTGAATGTGCTAAAGTTACCAAACCACTCTGTCCTGTTGCGTTACAATCTAAGGATTCCAGGCATATGTTTTTTTCATGGCAGTGATGTCGGGTTCAACCAGGACTTGATGGACAGTCGGAAGAACGAATTAAAATTGTAGGAGGGACATCCCAGCATCAAGTGGTGTCAGATTTCACATCCTGCTTCACACAGGCAGAGGAAACAATTCTCCTGTGTCCTTGAGAATCAGGGCTACCACTCGATGCAAGCCAATTCCATCTACAGAGTCCACAGACCAATTTAATCCCGAAAATGTTGGTTGGAACAGTTACCAGAACCACACAGGTTACCAGTTACCAGAACCACACTGGTCCCCTAAACAGGGGACTTTACATGAAAGAGGTTTAATGCTTTGTACACTCAGTGTGTATGCTTCCAAAGGACACTATACCCGTTTTTAGGCATTTCCTTACTAACACAGTGGTGCTGATTGGGTAAGCAGCATCTCCTCTTAGTGTGTAAAACACCAACATGGCCCCCTCCTCCCCGTTCCTCAAAGTTTACAGCAGGGGCACAAGAGACCGCAGCTCCTCATGAATTATTTAGCATTATGTAACAAGGTTTTCCAATGCAGTGACTCAACGACAGTATGGCGTGGGACCTTTCATAGGAGTGTGTGTGTGTGTGTGTGTGTGTGTGTGTGTGTGTGTGCGCGCGCGTACATATACGTGTGTGTGTGTGTGTGTGTGTGTGTGTGTGTGTGTGTGCGTGCGTGCGTGCGTGCGTGCGTGCGTGCGTGCGTGCGTGCGTGTGTGCGTGTGTGCGTGTCTGTGTGTGTGTGTGTGTATGGAGTCCATTGCTGAGAACAGTGATATACAGTACCATTGCTCACTATAACAACCCACTTGTGTTGTGAGTTCTGATGAATTTTTTATGGACATATTACAACCTTTCTTCTTCATCATCTGTTTACACAAAGCTGTGATGTTCCAGGGTGATATGAATCAAGCATGGTGAATCCCAACAACACTGAGGCTGCAGAGTGATATGAATCAAGCATGGTGAATCCCAACAACACTGAGGCTGCAGAGTGATATGAATCAAACATGGTGAATCCCAACAACACTGAGGCTGCAGAGTGATATGAATCAAACATGGTGAATCCCAACAACACTGAGGCTGCAGAGTGATATGAATCAAACATGGTGAATCCCAACAACACTGAGGCTGCAGAGTGATATGAATTAAACATGGTGAATCCCAACAACACTGAGGCTGCAGAGTGATATGAATCAAACATGGTGAATCCCAACAACACTGAGGCTGCAGAGTGATATGAATCAAACATGGTGAATCCCAACAACACTGTGAGCCTGCAGAGTGATATGACTCAAACATGGTGAATCCCAACAACACTGTGAGCCTGCAGGGTGATTGATATGAATCAAACATGGTGAATCCCAACAACACTGTGAGCCTGCAGGGTGATATGAATCAAACATGGTGAATCCCAACAACACTATGAGCCTGCAGGGTGATATGAATCATGGTGAAATTTCAGTAGTAAGAGGATAGAAGGTCATCTCCATTGCATTTACACAGGGACAGGGAAGTGGAGTTTTGTCCCAAATGGCATCCTATTCCCTACATAGTGCACCATATAGGGAATACGGTGCCATAGTAGTACACTATATAGGGAATAGGGTGCCATAGTACTGCACGATGTAGTAAATAGGGTGCCATAGTAGTGGACTATGTAGTGAATAGGGTGCCATAGTAGTGCACAATGTAGTGAATAGGGTGCCATAGTAGTTGACTTTGTAGTGAATAGGATGCCATTTGGGATGCATGCTTGGTCTTCTTCTTCCTCTGTTTTCTGGACACTTTCAGATGTCATCTGTTGTGACATCGTTCGACATATTGTGATGTTCTGATGGTGTTACAGCTGAATGGAGATAGGGGGTAACATATTGTTACAGCTGAATGGAGATAGGGGGTAACATATTGTTACAGCTGAATGGAGATAGAGGGTAACATATTGTTACAGCTGAATGGAGATAGAGGGTAACATATTGTGATGTTCTGATGGTGTTACAGCTGAATGGAGATAGAGGGTAACATATTGTTACAGCTGAATGGAGATAGAGGGTAACATATTGTTACAGCTGAATGGAGATAGAGGGTAACATATTGTTACAGCTGAATGGAAATAGAGGGTAACATATTGTTACAGCTGAATGGAGATAGAGGGTAACATATTGTTACAGCTGAATGGAGATAGAGGGTAACATATTGTGATGTTCTGATGGTGTTACAGCTGAATGGAGATAGAGGGTAACATATTGTTACAGCTGAATGGAGATAGAGGGTAACATATTGTGATGTTCTGATGGTGTTACAGCTGAATGGAGATAGAGGGTAACATATTGTTACAGCTGAATGGAGATAGAGGGTAACATATTGTTACAGCTGAATGGAGATAGAGGGTAACATATTGTTACAGCTGAATGGAGATAGAGGGTAACATATTGTTACAGCTGAATGGAGATAGAGGGTAACATATTGTTACAGCTGATTGGAGATAGAGGGTAACATATTGTGATGTTCTGATGGTGTTACAGCTGAATGGAGATAGAGGGTAACATATTGTTACAGCTGAATGGAGATAGAGGGTAACATATTGTTACAGCTGAATGGAGATAGAGGGTAACATATTGTTACAGCTGAATGGAGATAGAGGGTAACATATTGTTACAGCTGAATGGAGATAGAGGGTAACATATTGTTACAGCTGATTGGAGATAGAGGGTAACATATTGTGATGTTCTGATGGGTTTACAGCTGTATGGAGATAGAAGGTAACATATTGTTACAGCTGAATGGATATAGAGGGTAACATATTGTTACAGCTGAATGGAGATAGAGGGTAACATATTGTGATGTTCTGATGGTGTTACAGCTGAATGGATATAGAGGGTAACATATTGTTACAGCTGAATGGAAATAGAGGGTAACATATTGCTACAGCTGAATTGAGATAGAGGGTAACATATTGTTACAGCTGAATGGAGATAGAAGGTAACATATTGTTACAGCTGAATGGAGATAGAGGGTAACATATTGCTACAGCTGAATGGAGATAGAGGGTAACATATTGCTACAGCTGAATGGAGATAGAGGGTAACATATTGCTACAGCTGAATGGAGATAGAGGGTAACATATTGTTACAGCTGAATGGAGATAGAGGGTAACATATTGTGATGTTCTGATGGTGTTACAGCTGAATGGAGATAGAAGGTAACATATTGTTACAGCTGAATGGATATAGAGGGTAACATATTGTTACAGCTGAATGGAAATAGAGGGTAACATATTGCTACAGCTGAATGGAGATAGAGGGTAACATATTGCTACAGCTGAATGGAGATAGAGGGTAACATATTGTTACAGCTGAATGGAGATAGAGGGTAACATATTGTTACAGCTGAATGGAGATAGAGGGTAACATATTGTTACAGCTGAATGGAGATCGAGGGTAACATATTGTTACAGCTGAATGGAGATAGAGGGTAACATATTGTTACAGCTGAATGGAGATAGAGGGTAACATATTGCTACAGCTGAATGGAGATAGAGGGTAACATATTGTGATGTTCTGAAGGTGCTACAGCTGAATGGAGATAGAGGGTAACATATTGTTACAGCTGAATGGAGATAGAGGGTAACATATTGTGATGTTCTGATGGTGTTACAGCTGAATGGAGATAGAGGGTAACATATTGTTACAGCTGAATGGAGATAGAGGGTAACATATTGTTACAGCTGAATGGAGATAGAGGGTAACATATTGTTACAGCTGAATGGAGATAGAAGCTAACATATTGTTACAGCTGAATGGAGATAGAAGGTAACATATTGTTACAGCTGAATGGAGATAGAGGGTAACATATTGTTACAGCTGAATGGAGATAGAGGGTAACATATTGTTACAGCTGAATGGAGATAGAGGGTAACATATTGTTACAACTGAATGGAGATAGAGGGTAACATATTGTTACAGCTGAATGGAGATAGAGGGTAACATATTGTTACAGCTGAATGGAGATAGAGGGTAACATATTGTTACAGCTGAATGGAGATAGAGGATAACATATTGTGATGTTCTGAAGGTGCTACAGCTGAATGGAGATAGAGGGTAACATATTGTTACAGCTAAATGGAGATAGAGGGTAACATATTGTGATGTTCTGATGGTGTTACAGCTGAATGGAGATAGAGGGTAACATATTGTTACAGCTGAATGGAGATAGAGGGTAACATATTGTGATGTTCTGAAGGTGCTACAGCTGAATGGAGATAGAGGGTAACATATTGTTACAGCTGAATGGAGATAGAGGGTAACATATTGTTACAGCTGAATGGAGATAGAGGGTAACATATTGTGATGTTCTGATGGTGTTACAGCTGTTCTGATATCCAGAAGTTATTTTCAGTAATAAGAGCCAGCAGCAACAACATTATGTACAAAATAAGTTAAGAAACAATGTGAAAAAAACACTCAAAATAGCACAATTGTCTAGGAGCTTGTGAAATGGCAGCCGTCCCTTCTGGTGCCATTATTACAACAGTAATACAGTCATGCAGGTTTTCACCAGTGGTAGTAGGAAGCTACTACGTTCCTTCAACAAAGAAACAGTAAATGCTTTTTAGAAGGATGAAGTAGTTTAAACCAATCAATTAGGTAGTTTAAACCAATCAATTAGGTAGTTTAAACCAATCAATCAGGTAGTTTAAACCAATCAACCAATCAATCGGGTAGTTTAAACCAATCAATCAGGTAGTTTAAACCAATCAATCAGGTAGTTTAAACCAATCAACCAATCAACCAGGTAGTTTAAACCAATCAATCAATTAGGTAGTTTAAACCAATCAATCAGGTAGTTTAAACCAATCAATCAATCAGGTAGTTTAAACCAATCAATCAATCAGGTAGTTTAAACCAATCAATCAATCAATCAGGTAGTTTAAACCAATCAATCAGGTAGTTTAAACCAATCAATCAATCAGGTAGTTTAAACCAATCAATCAATCAGGTAGTTTAAACCAATCAATCAATCAATCAGGTAGTTTAAACCAATCAATCAATCAATCAGGTAGTTTAAACCAATCAATCAGGTAGTTTAAACCAATCAATCAGGTAGTTTAAACCAATCAATCAATCAGGTAGTTTAAACCAATCAATCAGGTAGTTTAAACCAATCAATCAATCAGGTAGTTTAAACCAATCAATCAATCAATCAGGTAGTTTAAACCAATCAATCAATCAATCAGGTAGTTTAAACCAATCAATCAGGTAGTTTAAACCAATCAATCAATCAGGTAGTTTAAACCAATCAATCAATCAGGTAGTTTAAACCAATCAATCAATCAATCAGGTAGTTTAAACCAATCAATCAGGTAGTTTAAACCAATCAATCAGGTAGTTTAAACCAATCAATCAGGTAGTTTAAACCAATTAATCAGGTAGTTCAAACCAATCAATCAGGTAGTTTAAACCAATCAATCAGGTAGTTTAAACCAATCAATCAGGTAGTTTAAACCAATTAATCAGGTAGTTCAAACCAATCAATCAGGTAGTTTAAACCAATCAATCAGGTAGTTCAAACCCTTTTTAAACTTTGATGATCTTTTCTAAAAGGAAGTTTCTGGCTTCCAGAGAAGTAGATGAATAACATATGTCTGAGACTCTATACGTCGTAGACAGCACTCAGAGCTGGTGTCCCTATGGGCTCTGGTCAAATGTAATGCACTATATAGGGAACAGGGTTACCGTGGCTACTACCCATCACTCCGACCAACTGACGTTTCTTATTGACCATCAGTCTGGACTAGCCTTCCTCCCTGATGATTTCTACAATGGGAACACATTCCGACCGTTCTGATTGGTCCTAGAAACCGATGGGTTGGACCAGCGCTGGCGTATATATATTATGACGTCATCAACTTTGATTCTCTGATTGGTTAGATTTGTTAGAGTCCATCCAATCGCTGATTGATTATTTTTGATAATTTTTTTAATTGTACAATGCCCCTCATATGGAAATTCACAGAAACGACTTCTAGGATGGCAGTTTCAGACAGAATGTATATAGAGATCGATAGAACGGTGGAATTAAATTCAGGGTGAGTTGTCAGCCGATAATAGGCGAACCATTTGGGAGGCTGCCATAGTATTCTATGAGCCTTTACCTCTCCGTTTCCAGTCCTGACTGAGGAGGAGGTTTCCACACGTCCATTTAAGTTAGAGTGATTGTTTGGAGATAAACTGTTTGTGCAGTGGGGGAGAATCTACTAGGACTCGTTCTTTTGAGGATATCTCTTTTTTATGAGACCTGCAAAGTATAGACCAAATCCATTACAGGGAGTCTCTCTCTGTTCAAGACACCTGCTAAGAACACACCAAATTCCTTACAGGGAGTCTCTGTTCAGGATACCTGCTAAGAACTCACCAAATTCCTTACAGGGAGTCTCTGTTCAGGATACCTGCTAAGAACACACCAAATTCCTTACAGGGAGTCTCTGTTCAGGATACTAGCTAAGAACACACCAAATTCCTTACAGGGAGTCTCTCTCTGTTCAAGACACCTGCTAAGAACACACCAAATTCCTTATAGGGAGTCTCTCTCTGTTCAGGAGACCTGCTAAGAACACACCAAATCCCTTACAGGGAGTCTCTCTCTGTTCAGGAGACCAGCCAAGAACACACCAAATTCCTTACAGGGAGCCATGCCATAATGATGTGCAGCTAGCTGATCGTTGAATAAGAGTCAGCCATGTGCACAGATAAGGCTCTACCCTTCCAGTCTCCAAAGTGCCCTTTAGGGTGGTGGTATAATTTCCCCCCAAAATCATTGTCAAGTCCCCCCAATATTAACAATACTGCCACCGCAGCATAACATTAGATTAACAACATTTGATTTAGCCTACATCATCATCATTATTCAGTCTGGTTGGCTGATCTGTCTGGGAGACAGAAAGACATCGGTCTGGTTGGCTGATATGTTCATCGAAGAGAGACAGAAAGACTTTGGTCTGGTTGGCTGTTATGTTCAGCAGAGAGACAGAAAGACATCGGTCTGGTTGGCTGATATGTTCAGCAGAGAGAGACAGAAAGACATCGGTCTGGTTGACTGATATGTTCAGCAGAGACACACAAAGACATCGGTCTGATTGGCTGATATGATCAGCAGAGAGAGACAGAAAGACTTTGGTCTGGTTGGCTGTTATGTTCAGCAGAGAGACAGAAAGACATCGGTCTGGTTGGCTGATATGTTCAGCAGAGAGACAGAAAGACATCGGTCTGGTTGACTGATATGTTTAGCAGAGAGAGACAGAAAGACATTGGTCTGGTTGGCTGATATGTTCAGCATAGAGAGACAGAAAGACATTGGTCTGGTTGGCTGTTATGTTCAGCAGAGAGACAGAAAGACATCGGTCTGGTTGGCTGATATGTTCAGCAGAGAGAGACAGAAAGACATCGGTCTGGTTGACTGATATGTTCAGCAGAGAGAGACAGAAAGACTTTGGTCTGGTTGGCTGTTATGTTCAGCAGAGAGACAGAAAGACATCGGTCTGGTTGGCTGATATGTTCAGCAGAGAGACAGAAAGACATCGGTCTGGTTGACTGATATGTTTAGCAGAGAGAGACAGAAAGACATTGGTCTGGTTGGCTGATATGTTCAGCATAGAGAGACAGAAAGACATTGGTCTGGTTGGCTGTTATGTTCAGCAGAGAGACAGAAAGACATCGTTCTGGTTGGCTGATATGTTCAGCAGAGAGACAGAAAGACATTGGTCTGGTTGGCTGTTATGTTCAGCAGAGAGACAGAAAGACATCGGTCTGGTTGGCTGATATGTTCAGCAGAGAGAGACAGAAAGACATCGGTCTGGTTGACTGATATGTTTAGCAGAGAGAGACAGAAAGACATTGGTCTGGTTGGCTGATATGTTCAGCATAGAGAGACAGAAAGACATTGGTCTGGTTGGCTGTTATGTTCAGCAGAGAGACAGAAAGACATCGTTCTGGTTGACTGATATGTTCAGCAGAGAGAGACAGAAAGACTTCGGTCTGGTTGACTGATATGTTCAGCAGAGAGACAGAAAGACATCGGTCTGGTTGACTGATATGTTCAGCAGAGAGAGACAGAAAGACATCGGTCTGGTTGGCTGATATGTTCAGCATAGAGAGACAGAAAGACATTGGTATGGTTGGCTGTTATGTTCAGCAGAGAGAGAGACAGAAAGACATTGGTCTGGTTGGCTGTTATGTTCAGCAGAGAGACAGAAAGACATCGGTCTGGTTGACTGATATGTTCAGCAGAGAGACAGAAAGACATTGGTCTGGTTGGCTGTTATGTTCTGCAGAGAGAGAGACAGAAAGACATTGGTCTGGTTGGCTGTTGTGTTCAGCAAAGAGACAGAAAGACATCGGTCTGGTTGACTGATATGTTCAGCAGAGAGACAGAAAGACATCGGTCTGGTTGACTGATATGTTTAGCAGAGAGAGACAGAAAGACATTGGTCTGGTTGGCTGATATGTTCAGCATAGAGAGACAGAAAGACATTGGTCTGGTTGGCTGTTATGTTCAGCAGAGAGACAGAAAGACATCGTTCTGGTTGACTGATATGTTCAGCAGAGAGAGACAGAAAGACTTCGGTCTGGTTGACTGATATGTTCAGCAGAGAGACAGAAAGACATCGGTCTGGTTGACTGATATGTTCAGCAGAGAGAGACAGAAAGACATCGGTCTGGTTGGCTGATATGTTCAGCATAGAGAGACAGAAAGACATTGGTCTGGTTGGCTGTTATGTTCAGCAGAGAGAGAGACAGAAAGACATTGGTCTGGTTGGCTGTTATGTTCAGCAGAGAGACAGAAAGACATCGGTCTGGTTGACTGATATGTTCAGCAGAGAGACAGAAAGACATTGGTCTGGTTGGCTGATATGTTCAGCAGAGAGAGACAGAAAGACATTGGTCTGGTTGGCTGTTATGTTCAGCAGAGAGAGAGACAGAAAGACATTGGTCTGGTTGGCTGATATGTTCAGCAGAGAGAGACAGAAAGACATTGGTCTGGTTGGCTGATATGTTCAGCAGAGAGAGACAGAAAGACATTGGTCTGGTTGGCTGATATGTTCAGCAGAGAGAGACAGAAAGACATTGGTCTGGTTGGCTGTTATGTTCAGCAGAGCGACAGAAAGACATCGGTCTGGTTGACTGATATGTTCAGCAGAGAGACAGAAAGACATTGGTCTGGTTGGCTGATATGTTCAGCAGAGAGAGACAGACAGACATCAGTCTGGTTGGCTGATATGTTCAGCATAGAGAGACAGAAAGACATTGGTCTGGTTGGCTGTTATGTTCAGCAGAGAGACATAAAGACATCGTTCTGGTTGACTGATATGTTCAGCAGAGAGAGACAGAAAGACATCGGTCTGGTTGACTGATATGTTTAGCAGAGAGAGACAGAAAGACATTGGTCTGGTTGGCTGATATGTTCAGCAGAGAGAGACAGAAAGACTTCGGTCTGGTTGACTGATATGTTCAGCAGAGAGAGACAGAAAGACATCGGTCTGGTTGGCTGTTATGTTCAGCAGAGAGAGAGACAGAAAGACATTGGTCTGGTTGGCTGTTATGTTCAGCAGAGAGACAGAAAGACATCGGTCTGGTTGACTGATATGTTCAGCAGAGAGAGACAGAAAGACATTGGTCTGGTTGGCTGTTATGTTCAGCAGAGAGAGACAGAAAGACATTGGTCTGGTTGGTTGTTATGTTCAGCAGAGAGACAGAAAGACATCGGTCTGGTTGACTGATATGTTCAGCAGAGAGACAGAAAGACATTGGTCTGGTTGGCTGATATGTTCAGCAGAGAGAGACAGAAAGACTTCGGTCTGGTTGACTGATATGTTCAGCAGAGAGAGACAGGAAGACATTGGTCTGGTTGGCTGTTATGTTCAGCAGAGAGAGACAGAAAGACATTGGTCTGGTTGGCTGTTATGTTCAGCAGAGAGACAGAAAGACATCGGTCTGGTTGACTGATATGTTCAGCAGAGAGACAGAAAGACATTGGTCTGGTTGACTGATATGTTCAGCAGAGAGACAGAAAGACATCGGTCTGGTTGACTGATATGTTCAGCAGAGAGAGACAGAAAGACATCGGTCTGGTTGACTGATATGTTCAGCAGAGAGAGACAGAAAGACGTAGGTCTGGTTGGCTGATATGTTCACTAGAGAGAGACAGAAACACATCGGTCTGGTTGGCTGATATGTTCAGCAGAGAGAGACAGAAAGAGATCGGTCTGGTTGACTGATATGTTCAGCAGAGACACAGAAAGACATCGGTCTGATTGACTGATATGTTCAGCAGAGAGACACAGAAAGACATCGGTCTGGTTGGCTGATATTTTCAGCAGAGAGAGACAGAAAGAGATCGGTCTGGCTGACTGATATGTTCAGCAGAGAGAGACAGAAAGACATCGGTCTGGTTGACTGATATGTTCAGCAGAGAGAGACAGAAAGACGTCGTTCTGGTTGGCTGATATGTTCAGCAGAGAGAGACAGAAAGACGTCGGTCTGGTTGGCTGATATGTTCAGCAGAGAGAGACAGAAAGACATCGGTCTGGTTGACTGATATGTTCAGCAGAGAGACACAGAAAGACATCGGTCTGGTTGACTGATATGTTCAGCAGAGAGAGACAGAAAAACGTCGGTCTGGTTGACTGATATGTTCAGCAGAGAGAGACAGAAAGACATTGATCTGGTTGACTGATATGTTCAGCAGAGAGACAGAAAGACATTGGTCTGGTTGGCTGATATGTTCAGCAGAGAGAGACAGACAGACATCAGTCTGGTTGGCTGATATGTTCAGCATAGAGAGACAGAAAGACATTGGTCTGGTTGGCTGTTATGTTCAGCAGAGAGACATAAAGACATCGTTCTGGTTGACTGATATGTTCAGCAGAGAGAGACAGAAAGACATCGGTCTGGTTGACTGATATGTTTAGCAGAGAGAGACAGAAAGACATTGGTCTGGTTGGCTGATATGTTCAGCAGAGAGAGACAGAAAGACTTCGGTCTGGTTGACTGATATGTTCAGCAGAGAGAGACAGAAAGACATCGGTCTGGTTGGCTGTTATGTTCAGCAGAGAGAGAGACAGAAAGACATTGGTCTGGTTGGCTGTTATGTTCAGCAGAGAGACAGAAAGACATCGGTCTGGTTGACTGATATGTTCAGCAGAGAGAGACAGAAAGACATTGGTCTGGTTGGCTGTTATGTTCAGCAGAGAGAGACAGAAAGACATTGGTCTGGTTGGCTGTTATGTTCAGCAGAGAGACAGAAAGACATCGGTCTGGTTGACTGATATGTTCAGCAGAGAGACAGAAAGACATTGGTCTGGTTGGCTGATATGTTCAGCAGAGAGAGACAGAAAGACTTCGGTCTGGTTGACTGATATGTTCAGCAGAGAGAGACAGGAAGACATTGGTCTGGTTGGCTGTTATGTTCAGCAGAGAGAGACAGAAAGACATTGGTCTGGTTGGCTGTTATGTTCAGCAGAGAGACAGAAAGACATCGGTCTGGTTGACTGATATGTTCAGCAGAGAGACAGAAAGACATTGGTCTGGTTGACTGATATGTTCAGCAGAGAGACAGAAAGACATCGGTCTGGTTGACTGATATGTTCAGCAGAGAGAGACAGAAAGACATCGGTCTGGTTGACTGATATGTTCAGCAGAGAGAGACAGAAAGACGTAGGTCTGGTTGGCTGATATGTTCACTAGAGAGAGACAGAAACACATCGGTCTGGTTGGCTGATATGTTCAGCAGAGAGAGACAGAAAGAGATCGGTCTGGTTGACTGATATGTTCAGCAGAGACACAGAAAGACATCGGTCTGATTGACTGATATGTTCAGCAGAGAGACACAGAAAGACATCGGTCTGGTTGGCTGATATTTTCAGCAGAGAGAGACAGAAAGAGATCGGTCTGGCTGACTGATATGTTCAGCAGAGAGAGACAGAAAGACATCGGTCTGGTTGACTGATATGTTCAGCAGAGAGAGACAGAAAGACGTCGTTCTGGTTGGCTGATATGTTCAGCAGAGAGAGACAGAAAGACGTCGGTCTGGTTGGCTGATATGTTCAGCAGAGAGAGACAGAAAGACATCGGTCTGGTTGACTGATATGTTCAGCAGAGAGACACAGAAAGACATCGGTCTGGTTGACTGATATGTTCAGCAGAGAGAGACAGAAAAACGTCGGTCTGGTTGACTGATATGTTCAGCAGAGAGAGACAGAAAGACATTGATCTGGTTGACTGATATGTTCAGCAGAGAGACACAGAAATTCAGTGATGTAAATCCCAATCAGTAAAAGAAATGGAGCTAGCTAACTAGCACATTTTCATCAAATTAAAATCAAATGTTATTGGTCACATACACATGGTTAGCAGATGTTATTGGTCACATACACATGGTTAGCAGATGTTATTGGTCACATTCACATGGTTAGCAGATGTTATTGGTCACATACACATGGTTAGCAGATGTTATTGGTCACATTCACAGGGTTAGCAGATGTTATTGGTCACATTCACATGGTTAGCAGATGTTATTGGTCACATACACATGGTTAGCAGATGTTATTGGTCACATACACATGGTCAGCAGATGTTATTGGTCACATACACATGGTTAGCAGATGTTATTGGTCACATACACAAGGTTAGCAGATGTTATTGGTCACATACACATGGTTAGCAGATGTTATTGGTCACATACACAGGGTTAGCAGATGTTATTGGTCACATTCACATGGTTAGCAGATGTTATTGGTCACATACACATGGTTAGCAGATGTTATTGGTCACATTCACATGGTTAGCAGATGTTATTGGTCACATACACATGGTTAGCAGATGTTATTGGTCACATGGTTAGCAGATGTTATTGGTCACATGGTTAGCAGATGTTATTGGTCACATGGTTAGCAGATGTTATTGGTCACATGGTTAGCAGATGTTATTGGTCACATGGTTAGCAGATGTTATTGGTCACATGGTTAGCAGATGTTATTGTGGGTTGTATTGAAATGCCTGTGCTTCTAGTTTCCGACAGTGCAGTAACATCTAGCGATTTCACAACATATTCCCCATGCACACACATCTAAAGTAAAGGAAGGGAATTAAGAATATATAAATATATGGAAGATCAATGTCAGAGCGGCATAGACTAAGATACAGTAGAATAGAATAGAGTACAGTATATACGTATGAGATGAGTGCAATATATGCGATATATGTAAATAAATGATTAAAGTGAACATTATTAAAGTGACTAGTGTTCCAGTTATTAAATCATCAATCATCAAAATCAATGATCAACTGACTGCCCCACCCTCTTTCATGATGTCAATCACGTCTATAGGAGGCACTGTAACTAGCTTGCCCCACCCTCTTTCCTGATGTCAATCATGTCTATGGGAGGCACTGTAACTAGCTTGCCCCACCCTCTTTCCTGATGTCAGTCATGTCTATGGGAGGCACTGTAACTAGCTTGCCCCACCCTCTTTCCTGATGTCAGTCATGTCTATGGGAGGCACTGTAACTAGCTTGCCCCACCCTCTTTCCTGATGTCAATCATGTCTATGGGAGGCACTGTAACTAGCTTGCCCCACCCTCTTTCCTGATGTCAATCATGTCTGTAACTAGCTTTCCCCGCCCTCTTTCCTGATGTCAATCATGCCTGTAACTAGCTTTCCCTGCCCTCTTTCCTGATGTCAATCATGTCTATGGGAGGCACTGTAACTAGCTTGCCCCTCCCTCTTTCCTGATGTCAATCACGTCTGTAACTAGCTTTCCCCGCCCTCTTTCATGATGTCAATCATGTCTATGGGAGGCACTGTAACTAGCTTGCCCCACCCTCTTTCCTGATGTCAATCACGTCTATAGGAGGCACTGTAACTAGCTTGCCCCTCCCTCTTTCCTGATATCAATCATGTCTATGGGAGGCACTGTAACTAGCTTGCCCCGCCCTCTTTCCTGATGTCAATCATGTCCATAGGAGGCACTGTAACTAGCTTGCCCCTCCCTCTTTCCTGATGTCAATCATGTCTATGGGAGGCACTGTAACTAGCTTGCCCCGCCCTCTTTCCTGATGTCAATCACATCTATGGTACTAGCTTCCTTACAGTTTCTGATGATGAGCGAGTGTGTTGTTGCAGAACTACATGCCAAATATACAGTATATACATACAGCTGAAGTCTGAAGTTTACATACAACTGAGCCATGTACATTTAAACTCAGTTTTTCACATTTATTCCTAGTAAAAAGTCCCTGTTTTAGGTCAGTTAGGATCAACACTTTATTTTAATCCATTTTAGAATAAGGCTGCAATGTAAAACAATGTTGGAAAAGTCAAGGGGTCTGAATACTTTCCAAAGGCCCTGTATGTGATTACTGCATGTCCATACAATCAATGCCAGCTGATTCATGATTTAGACTGGCTGAGAAACGCTGTCTGTCTGTCTGTCTGTCTGTCTGTCTGTCTGTCTGTCTGTCTGTCTGTCTGTCTGTCTGTCTGCCTGCCTGCCTGCCTGCCTGCCTGCCTGCCTGTCTGTCTGTCTGTCTGTCTGTCTGTCTGTCTGTCTGTCTGTCTGTCTGTCTGTCTGCCTGCCTGCCTGCCTGCCTGCCTGCCTGTCTGTCTGTCTGTCTCGTCCCGACTAAAAGACATGTGAGATAATACCTAGATGCTTTTTATAGTGGAGATCAAGTTCATAAATTGCCTGGCTGGGCTGATGAGACAGTGGATAGGGCTGATGAGACAGTGGATAGGGCTGATGAGACAGTGGATAGGGCTGATGAGACAGTGGATTGGGCTGATGAGACAGTGGATAGGGCTGATGAGACAGTGGATTGGGCTGATGAGACAGTGGATTGGGCTGATGAGACAGTGGATTGGGCTGTTGAGACAGTGGATAGGGCTGATGAGACAGTGGATTGGGCTGATGAGACAGTGGATTGGGCTGATGAGACAGTGGATAGGGCTGATGGGACAGTGGATTTGGCTGATGAGACAGTGGATTGGGCTGATGAGACAGTGGATATGGCTGATGAGACAGTGGATTGGGCTGATGAGACAGTGGATTGGGCTGATGAGACAGTGGATTGGGCTGATGAGACAGTGGATTGGGCTGATGAGACAGTGGATTGGGCTGATGAGACAGTGGATTGGGCTGATGAGACAATGGATTGGGCTGATGAGACAGTGGATAGGGCTGATGAGACAGTGGATAATGCTGATGAGACAGTGGATTGGGCTGTTGAGACAGTGGATAGGGCTGATGAGACAGTGGATTGGGCTGATGAGACAGTGGATTGGGCTGATGAGACAGTGGATAGGGCTGATGGGACAGTGGATTTGGCTGATGAGACAGTGGATTGGGCTGTTGAGACAGTGGATATGGCTGATGAGACAGTGGATTGGGCTGATGAGACAGTGGATAGGGCTGATGAGACAGTGGATTGGGCTGATGAGACAGTGGATAGGGCTGATGAGACAGTGGATTGGGCTGATGAGACAGTGGATTGGGCTGATGAGACAGTGGATTGGGCTGATGAGACAGTGGATTGGGCTGATGAGACAGTGGGTTGGGCTGATGAGACAGTGGATTGGGCTGATGAGACAGTGGATTGGGCTGATGAGACAGTGGATAGGGCTGATGAGACAGTGGATTGGGCTGATGAGACAGTGGATTGGGCTGATGAGACAGTGGATTGGGCTGATGAGACAGTGGATAGGGCTGATGAGACAGTGGATTGGGCTGATGAGACAGTGGATTGGGCTGATGAGACAGTGGATTGGGATGATGAGACAGTGGATTGGGCTGATGAGACAGTGGATTGGGCTGATGAGACAGTGGATTGGGCTGATGAGACAGTGGATTGGGCTGATGAGACAGTGGATAGGGCTGATGAGACAGTGGATAATGCTGATGAGACAGTGGATTGGGCTGTTGAGACAGTGGATAGGGCTGATGAGACAGTGGATTGGGCTGATGAGACAGTGGATTGGGCTGATGAGACAGTGGATAGGGCTGATGGGACAGTGGATTTGGCTGATGAGACAGTGGATTGGGCTGATGAGACAGTGGATATGGCTGATGAGACAGTGGATTGGGCTGATGAGACAGTGGATTGGGCTGATGAGACAGTGGATTGGGCTGATGAGACAGTGGATTGGGCTGATGAGACAGTGGATTGGGCTGATGAGACAGTGGATTGGGCTGATGAGACAGTGGATAGGGCTGATAAGACAGTGGATTGTGCTGATGAGACAGTGGATAGGGCTTATGAGACAGTGGATAGGGCTGATGAGACATTGGATTGGGCTGATGAGACAGTGGATTGGGCTGATGAGAGTGGATTGGGCTGATGAGACAGTGGATTGGGCTGATGAGACAGTGGATTGGGCTGATGAGACAGTGGATTGGGCTGATGAGACAGTGGGTTGGGCTGATGAGACAGTGGATTGGGCTGATGAGACAGTGGATTGGGCTGATGAGACAGTGGATAGGGCTGATGAGACAGTGGATTGGGCTGATGAGACAGTGGATTGTGCTGATGAGACAGTGGATTGGGCTGATGAGACAGTGGATAGGGCTGATGAGACAGTGGATTGGGCTGATGAGACAGTGGATTGGGCTGATGAGACAGTGGATTGGGCTGATGAGACAGTGGATTGGGCTGATGAGACAGTGGATTGGGCTGATGAGACAGTGGATAGGGCTGATAAGACAGTGGATTGGGCTGATGAGACAGTGGATAGGGCTGATGAGACAGTGGATAGGGCTGATGAGACAGTGGATTGGGCTGATGAGACAGTGGATTGGGCTGATGAGACAGTGGATTGGGCTGATGAGACAGTGGATTGGGCTGATGAGACAGTGGATTGGGCTGATGAGACAGTGGATTGGGCTGATGAGACAGTGGATTGGGCTGATGAGACAGTGGATTGGGCTGATGAGACAGTGGATTGGGCTGATGAGACAGTGGATTGGGCTGATGAGACAGTGGATTGGGCTGATGAGACAGTGGATTGGGCTGATAAGACAGTGGATTGGGCTGATGAGACAGTGGATTGGGCTGATGAGACAGTGGATTGGGCTGATAAGACAGTGGATTGCGCAGTCAGATGGAACAGAGTAAATAGGCATTTTAACGTCATAAATTAGCCTGTGGTAACTTGTGGAATAGACACCGGCTGGAATACAGTTTTAACCAATCAGCATTCAGGATTAGACCCACCCATTGTATGACGTGGGAAAGATATCATCCTGCCAATAGAGGAAGAGAGATATTTCATTCACATGATTAGATGAGACACATGATGATACTTTTCAGAAATCAATCAACCTCTGTCTCTGTCTGTTACAATACTACTATACCTCTGTCTCTGTCTCTGTCTGTTACAATACTACTATACCTTTGTCTCTGTCTGTTACAATACTACTATACCTCTGTCTCTGTCTCTGTCTGTTTCAATACTACTATACCTCTGTCTCTGTCTCTGTCTGTTACAATACCTCTGTCTCTGTCTGTTACAATACTACTATACCTCTGTCTCTGTCTCTGTCTGTTACAATACTACTATACCTCTGTCTCTGTCTCTGTCTGTTACAATACTACTATACCTCTGTCTCTGTCTGTTCCAATACTACTATACCTCTGTCTCTGTCTGTCTCTGTCTTTCTCAGTGGGTAACTTGCTTGTCATAGGAGTGAATTGGACCTCTGAATGGCAGATCCTATCACTATAACACTTATAAGCCTCTGAAATCTCACGCTAAAACATTGACTTTAGGAGATCTATTTCAAGTCGTTCCCCCGTCATGAACCAACCGTGAACCCTCTCTGGGAAATGGGAAAGATCTTTCCTATTTCAGAATAAGTGATTCCAGATGTTGAGCCTTGAAAGCAGTTTCTTACTTGACTGATCACATACTAAAGACAATCACTATGCAGGTCCCCTATAATCTCTCACTCCAGACCTCGTGGTGCAAAATACCAGATGACACTAAGTTACAGATGAACACAATCAATACAAGATGTGCTGATGAGTGTTATGGACAAACAGGAGACCAGGCTACTTTACTCAACAAGGTGATCAGTAGGAAAAGGGGAGAAACCTAAAAAGTGTCTTCCGCATTTAACCCAAACCCGTCTAAATCAGAGGTGCCGGGGGGGGGACTGCCTTAATGGACATCCACGTCTCCAGTGCCCGGGGAACAGTGGGTTAACTGCCTTGTTCAGGGGCAGAACAACCGATTTTACCTTGTCATCTCGGGGCTCTGCCCCAGCAACCTTTCATGTACTGGCTAAACGCTCTAACCACTAGGCTACCTGCTCTAACCACTAGACTACCTGGTTCTAACCACTAGGCTACCTGGCTCTAACCACTAGGTTACCTGGTTCTAACCACTAGGTTACCTGGCTCTAACCACTAGGTTACCTGGTTCTAACCACTAGGCTACCTGCTCTAACCACTAGACTACCTGGTTCTAACCACTAGGCTACCTGGCTCTAACCACTAGGTTACCTGGTTCTAACCACTAGGTTACCTGGCTCTAACCACTAGGTTACCTGGTTCTAACCACTAGGCTACCTGGCTCTAACCACTAGGTTACCTGGTTCAAACCACTAGGCTACCTGGCTCTAACCACTAGGTTACCTGCTCTAACCACTAGGTTACCTGGTTCTAACCACCAGGCTACCTGCTCTAACCACTAGACTACCTGGCTCTAACCACTAGGCTACCTGGCTCTAACCACTAGGCTACCTGGCTCTAACCACTAGGCTAGTAATGAGCCAGCTCCATGTTTACTGCACAGACTAGGTTACCTGGGTTTAAATGACAAATCCATCCCATCAACATTTACATATTCAGAGTAGCATTTACCTGTCTCTCCGCAGTGATATATCTACAGTCCGTTAAACACGGAGAGAGAAATAACCAAAGTATCTGCAGAGAGAAATTACCAACGTATCTTTGCTCTTTAATAATTGAATCTCATCAAGACTGGAGCTACAGTACTCTCCTCACAGTATAACAATCTGAGGGGTGAACACAGCGGCACAGAAACTCTTGAAGTATTAATGAGTTACAGTCTTCTGATGGTGCGGTCTCGAGGGCAGAGAGTGAGAACCGTTCTCCAGTGGAACACAGTAATAGATAGAGCGAAGACTTCAGCTGGTGGTGAGAAGAGAACAAGTGGTCCTCTCCTCTCCTCTCCTCTCCCTCTCCTCTCCTCTCCTCTCCTCTCCTCTCCTCTGCTCCTCCTCTCCTCTCCTCTCCTCTCCTCTCCTCTTCTCTCCTTTTCTCTAAAATCTGTTGGGTCAGACTGGGGAGTCACAGGGGTATCAGGAACTCACACTGAAGACAGGCTGTGTAATGTGACACATACTCACTCACATCAGCCCTCAATGCAGATGAATTTAGGAGCCAGTCCCAAATGGCACCCCGTTATGGCCACCAGAGCACCCTATCGGCCCTGGTCAAAAGTAGTGTATTATATAGGGAATAGGGTGCCGTTTGGGGATGCGGTTTTAGAGGAGCAATCTATCGCCTGCCAGAAGAGACACTCCAAGAAAATGACTCAGATGGGAAGGATGACGAGCTGTAGGGATTTCAAAAAGCTAAAGCACCTTTTCTAAATAGAGTAAAGAAAAATCACAAAGTTGGCAAAGTCTATTTTCATCAACTGTTGAAAGGGAGATTAAGTGCAGAATATGAAAAGACTGAAACGGGAGAATATCCTCGATAGAACGTCAAACGTGCTCCACCGACTGACTGGGAATATACAGTATATTGTCTGTTACAGAATAAAAGATCAATTCTGCATTTTTTTTCATTTCATTTTTTTCCCACTTCTTATGTTACAGTTATAGCTGTGTAGGATACAGATGAAACTGTGTGTTAACTGACCTGGGGTTTATATCACACTGAGAAATAGCCTGATATTTCACCATAATATGCATGTTTCTATGAGACTTCTCCTCAAAAGCTGTTGAAACAATAGCAATAAGGTCAAGTCTATTTATGTTGGACTAAAGTGCCTGCTCAGATTACGGCATGGCTCTTCCTCAACGATCAGTCAGCTAGCTAGCACCTCACCCACCTGGAAAAATACATTCCTTTCATCATTTATATCTCAAATTCCCCAAAAATTCCATAAAGCCAAATGTAGCGAAAATACAGATACAGTTGAAGTCGGAAGTTTAAACTTAGGTTAGAGTCATTAAAACTCCTTTTTCAACCACTCCACAAATTTCTTGTTAACAAACTATAGTTTTGGCAAGTAGGTTAGGACATCTACTTTGTGCATGACACAAGTCATTTTTCTAACAATGGCTTTATTAAGCTTCTGATAGGCTAATTGACATCATTTGAGTCAATTGGAGGTGTACCTGTGGATGTATTTCAAGGCCTACCTTCAAACTCAGTGTCTCTTTGCTTGACATCATGGGAAAATCAAAAGAAATCAGCCAAGACCTAAGAATTTTTTTTGTAGACCTCCACAAGTCTGGTTCATCCTTGGGAGCAATTTCCAAATGCCTGAAGGTACCACGTTCATCTGTATAAACAATAGTATGCAAGTATAAACACCATGGGACCACACAGACATCACACCGCTCTGGAAGGAGATGCATTCTGTCTCCTAGAAATGAACGTACTTTGGTGCGAAAAGTGCAAATCAATCCCAGAACAACAACAAAGGACCTGCTGGAGAAGATGCTGGAGTGAAGATGCTGAAGGAAACAGGTACTAAAGTATATATATCCACAGTAAAACTAGTCCTATATCGACATAACCTGAAAGGCCACTCAGCAAGGAAGAAGCCACTGCTCCAAAACCACCATACAAAAGCCAGACTACGGTTTGCAACTGCACATGGTGACAAAGATCGTACTTTTTGGAGAAATGTCCTCTGGTCTGATGAAACAAAAATAGAACTGTTTGTCCAAAATGACCATCATTATGTTTGGAGGAAAAAGGGGAAGGCTTGCAAGCCAAAGAACACCATCCCAACCGTGAAGCATGGGGGTGGCAGCACCATGTTGTGGGGGTGCTTTGCTTCAGGAGGGACTGGTGCACTTCACAAAAGGGATTGCATCATGAGGGAGGAAAATTATGTGGATATATTGAAGCAACATCTCAAGACATCAGTCAGGAAGTTAAAGCTTGGTTGCAAATGGGTCTTCCAAATGGACAATGACCCAAAGCATACTTCCAAAGATGCTGCAAAATGGAGTAAGGACAACAAAGCCAAGGCATTGGAGTGGCCATCACAAAGCCCTGACCTAAATTCTACAGAAAAGTTGTGGGAAGAACTGAAAAAGTGTGTGCGAGCAAGGAGGCCTACAAACCTGACTCAGTTACACCAGCTCTGTCAAGAGGATTGGCCAAAATTCACCCAACTTATTGTGGGAAGCTTGTGGAAAGCTACCCAAAACGTTTGACCCAAGTTAAACGATTTAAAGGCAATGCTACCAAATACTAATTGAGTGTATGTAAACTCCTGACCCACTGGGAATGTGATAAATTAAATAAAAGCTGAAATAAATAATTCTCTACTATTATTCTGAAATTTCACATTCTTAAAAAACATTTTTTCCTCATCAATTCACACACAATACCCCATAATAACAAAGCAAAAATGTCTTGGTTTTTGCTCTGACATGCACTGTCAACTGTGGGACCTTAAATAGACATGTGTGTGCCTTTCCAAATCATGTCGAATCAATTGAATGTACCACAGGTGGACTCCAATCAAGTTGTAGAAACATCTAAAGAATGAACAATGGACACAGGATGCACCTGAGTCTAATAGCAAAGGGTCTGAATACTTATGAAAATAAGGTATTTCTGTTTTTTCTTTTGAATACATTTGCAAACATTTCTAAAAACCTGTTTTCGGTTTCTCCTTATGGTGTAGTGTGTGTAGATTGCTGAGGATCTTTATTAATTTGAACTATTTTAGAATAAGGCTTTGTCGTGGAAATGTCCTGTATTACCAAATCATGAGAGAGCAAACCACACACAAGTCAGAGATATCATAAAGTCCATCTTTAATTATATGAGCTTCACCATAGCCCTGTGACTCTCAGATCAATTCAGTGTCCATTAATTAATTATCTGAGAGTGCTTACAAATCAGTTTCTAGTATAATTTATAGCCAAGACACACATAGCCAGACAGCATTGGCTACAAATGATCCTTCAGTTTGGTCTCCTAAACCAAAATTCCTATCTCGTTCTTGGTACCACTTAGAACCAAAACATGACCTCATCCAATGGCATATATCAATTGTCTGTTTCTAGATACTCCCATAAAATAATACAACCCCTCCTGGACAAGCTTACAGAGAGAAGAGTGAGCCTCAAGGTCAAGATAAGGGCAACCTCAGAGGGAACATACAATTTAAAAAAAACATTTTTATTTCACCTTTATTTAACCAGGTAGGCTAATTGATAACAAGTTCTCATGTGCAACTGCGACCTGGCCAAGATAAAGCATAGCAGTGTGAACAGACAACAACACAGAGTTACACATGGAGTAAACAATAAACAACAAACAAGTCAGTAACATAGTATAAAAAAAATAATCTATATACACTGTGTGCAAAAGGCATGAGGAGGTACGGCAATAAATATGCCATAGGAGTGAATAATTACAATTTAGCAGATTAACACTGGAGTGATAAATGATCAGATGAACATGTACTGTTGTGTAAAAGAGCAGAAAAGTAAATAAAATAAAAACAGTATGGGGATGAGGTAGGTAAATTGGGTGGGCTATATACCGATGGACCATGTACAGCTGCAGCGATCGGTTAGCTGGTTCCAGACACTGCCATCCTCCTCTCCCCAATGGGAAAAGTAAGGAGTGACTGGCACACAGACATTGTGGAGCCAAGAGATAATTGGTTCCCCCCCAATCATCCCTTCACATGGTTTAAAAGATACGTTTACATATGAAGACAAGCCTGACCTCTCCCCTCTCTGGGCCCCAAGCAACTTTTTCCACATAAGCATACTTATGAAAATTGATAAAACATCTTATTTATGAATGTTACCTAACTAATTCTGATTCTGCTACCACAGCTTTAACGTAACAAAATGTGGGAAAAGTCAAAGATACTTTCCAAAGGCACTGTATGCTAAGAAATGCCATTTGAAAAAGAGATTGTGTTGTTGGCTAGCTCCTCTGAACAACAGTGTTCTGACGAGAGAGAGCACATTTTCTATGCCAAGAAAAATGGTGCCTCATTAGGCTCATTAGCTCATTGTTATGGATGTGTCCAAATAAATGTCACTAGAAATCAGCTTAAACAAATGCAAATGTGGTTACTGACGTTTTTCTGGCTGCGTTATTGACGTGACTGTACGTAGTTGGCTAGCAAGCAAAGGATAATAACAGCCAGCCAGTATGGTAATGGAACATTTAAAACTGAACGACTGGGTCGCGTCTCTGGCAACCAAACCGATAGAGCGGACTATACAGTATCTTGTGGAAGGATGAAATAGTATGAATAAATTCAAACAAAATAAAGTTTTAATTTTAATAAAAATATGTCAGTCATTATTTGAATATTTTGGTAAAAGGGATGCCCTCGAAGCTAGTGTTTCATCTCGGGCCAAACAACACCCATGCCATTATATATCCTCCCCACACCGGCTTCCTGGGCCGAACAACACCCATGCCATTATATATCCTCCCAACACCGGCTTCTCGGGCCTAACAACACCCATGCCAATATATATCCTCCCAACACCGGCTTCCCGGGCCTAACAACACCCATGCCAATATATATCCTCCCAACACCGGCTTCTCGGGCCTAACAACACCCATGCCAATATATATCCTCCCAACACCGGCTTCTCGGGCCTAACAACACCCATGCCAATATATATCCTCCCAATACCGGCTTCCCGGGCCTAACAACACCCATGCCATTATATATCCTCCCAACACCGGCTTCTCGGGCCTAACAACACCCATGCCAATATATATCCTCCCAATACCGGCTTCCCGGGCCTAACAACACCCATGCCATTATATATCCTCCCAACACCGGCTTCTCGGGCCTAACAACACCCATGCCAATATATATCCTTCCAACACCGGCTTCTCGGGCCTAACAACACCCATGCCAATATATATCCTCCCAACACCGGCTTCCCGGGCCTAACAACACCCATGCCAATATATATCCTCCCAACACCGGCTTCCCGGGCCTAACAACACCCATGCCAATATATATCCTCCCAACACCGGCTTCCCGGGCCTAACAACACCCATGCCAATATATATCCTCCCAACACCGGCTTCTCGGGCCTAACAACACCCATACCAATATATATCCTCCCAACACCGGCTTCCCGGGCCTAACAACACCCATGCCAATATATATCCTCCCAACACCGGCTTCCCGGGCCTAACAACACCCATGCCAATATATATCCTCCCAACACCGGCTTCCCGGGCCTAACAACACCCATGCCAATATATATCCTCCCAACACCGGCTTCTCGGGCCTAACAACACCCATGCCAATATATATCCTCCCAACACCGGCTTCTCGGGCCTAACAACAACCATGCCAATATACAGTGGGGCAAAAAAATATTTAGTCAGCCACCAATTGTGCAAGTTCTCCCACTTAAAAAGATGAGAGAGGCCTGTAATTTTCATCACAGGTACACTTCGACTATGACAGACAAAATGAGGGGAAAAAAAACAGAAAATCACATTGTAGGATTTTTAATTAATTAATTTGCAAATCATGTTTGTCTGTGTAGAGTTTTCTCCTGTCTGTCTGTATAGAGTGTTGTCCTGTCTGTCTGTATAGAGTGTTGTCCTGTCTGTCTGTATAGCGTGTTCTCTTGTCTGTCTGTATAGAGTGATCTCCTGTCTGTCTGTATAGCGTGATCTCCTGTCTGTCTGTATAGCGTGTTCTCTTGTCTGTCTGTATAGAGTGTTCTCCTGTCTGTCTGTATAGCGTGTTCTCCTGTCTGTCTGTATAGAGTGTTGTCCTGTCTGTATAGAGTGATCTCCTGTCTGTCTGTATAGAGTGTTGTCCTGTCTGTCTGTATAGAGTGATCTCCTGTCTGTCTGTATAGAGTGTTCTCCTGTCTGTCTGTATAGAGTGTTCTCCTGTCTGTCTGTATAGAGTGTTGTCCTGTCTGTCTGTATAGAGTGTTGTCCTGTCTGTCTGTCTGTATAGCGTGTTCTCCTGTCTGTCTGTATAGAGTGATCTCCTGTCTGTGCATTGTAAGTAAAACTGTGAAATTCTGCTCAAAGTGTTCTGGATGTCTTACTACATTCAGTTGTTTTAACACTGTGTGTGTGTGTGTGTGTGTGTGTGTGTGTGTGTGTGTGTGTGTGTGTGTGTGTGTGTGTGTGTGTGTGTGTGTGTGTGTGTGTGTGCGTGTGCTTGTAAAATGTGGTAGACAGTGATTTAATACATTGTAATTACGTTGTGCGGAGAGAATTTGTGGCAGTTGGTTTTGACCTGGTCCTTCACGTTAATAACCTCCGAGTGAATTACGTGTTACATTTTACTGTTGGAGTGGAGATAGATGATGAGGTGAGAACCAACATTAAGTCCAGGCTTTGTCCCAAATGCCACCCTATTACCTATTAATTTCTCTGCTTTTGACCCGAGCTCTGGACAAGAGTAGTACGCTAAATAGGGAATAGGGTGGCAATTTGGGACGCACACCGACTCGACTCCACAGACAGTTGACCTCACATCCTCTTGTGTCACAGGAGGTTAGTTCATGAAGTCTGTTGGAAAAGAACAGCGCACCTTTTTCCTCCCATTATGAAAAGGTTACCCTGCAGCTCTGAGGAAGAACGTGATTGTTAGAGAAGTCGGGTCAGGCATGATGGGTGAGAAATACTACATGTTTAATGATACACCATATATAATAATACTCTGTGTTTAATAATACTACATGTTTAATGATACTGCATGTTTAATAATACTACATGTGTAATAATACTACATGTTTAATGATACTACTTGTTTAATGATACACCATATATAATAATACTCTGTGTTTAATAATACTACATGTTTAATGATACTACATGTTTAATAATACTACATGTGTAATAATACTACATGTTTAATGATACTACATGTTTAATGATACACCATATATAATAATACTCTGTGTTTAATAATACTACATGTGTAATAATACTACATGTTTAATAATACTACATGTGTACTAATACTACATGTTTAATAATACTCCATTTTTAATAATACATAGTTATAGAAGATAGGACATACAACACAAAGGGAAATGTTGGCCTTGGAGAAACCATAGTGGGCCTTGGAGAAACCATAGTGGGCCTTGGAGAAATCACAGTGGGCCTTGGAGAAACCATAGTGGGCCTTGGAGAAATCACAGTGGGCCTTGGAGAAATCATGTTGTGTGAGAGAGTTGTATGCTCTGTACAGATTTTTATTGTACCTGTATAGTCAGATTATTATAGTACCTATGTGGTCAGATTATTATAGTACCTATATAGTCAGATTATTATAGTACCTATGTGGTCAGATTATTATAGTACCTATGTGGTCAGATTATCATAGTACCTACATGGTTAGATTATCATAGTACCTGTATAGTCAGATTATCATAGTACCTACATGGTCAGATTATCATAGTACCTACATGGTCAGATTATCATAGTACCTACATGGTTAGATTATCATAGTACCTACATGGTCAGATTATCATAGTACCTACATGGTCAGATTATCATAGTACCTACATGGTCAGATTATCATAGTACCTACATGGTCAGATTATTATAGTACCTGTGTGGTCAGTGTCACGCCCTGACTTTAGAGCACCGTTTTATTCCTCTATTTGGTTATTTGGTTAGGTCAGGGTGTGATTTGGGGTGGGCATTCTATGTTGTCTATTTCTTTGTTTTGGCCGAGTGTGGTTCCCAATCAGAGGCAACTGTTTATCGTTTTCTCTGATTGGGAATCATACTTAGGCAGCCTTTTTTCCCACCTGTGTTTGTGGGTAGTTATTTTCTGTATAGTCTCTGTTACCTGACAGAACTGTTCGCTTTCGTTTTGTTACTTTGTTCGAGTGTTTTTTTGATAAATAAAATAAATCATGAACACTTTTTCACGCTGGGCTTTGGTCCACTCCTTCCGACGACAGGCGTTACAGTCAGATTATTATAGTACCTATACAGTCAGATTATTATAGTACCTATATAGTCAGATTATTATAGTACCTATACAGTCAGATTATTATAGTACCTATACAGTCAGATTATTATTGTACCTATATAGTCAGATTATTATTGTACCTATATAGTCAGATTATTATAGTACCTCTACAGTCAGATTATTATAGTACCTATATAGTCAGATTATTATTGTACCTATATAGTCAGATTATTATAGTACCTATATAGTCAGATTATTATAGTACCTATATAGTCAGATTATTATAGTACCTATACAGTCAGATTATTATAGTACCTATATAGTCAGATTATTATTGTACCTATATAGTCAGATTATTATAGTACCTATATAGTCAGATTATTATTGTACCTATATAGTCAGATTATTATAGTACCTATATAGTCAGATTATTATAGTACCTATACAGTCAGATTATTATAGTACCTATATAGTCAGATTATTATTGTACCTATATAGTCAGATTATTATAGTACCTACAGTGAGGGAAAAAAGTATTTGATCCCCTGCTGATTTTGTATGTTTGCCCACTGACAAAGAAATGATCAGTCTATAATTTTAATGGTAGGTTTATTTGAACAGTGAGAGACAGAATAACAACAAAAAAATCCAGAAAAACGCATGTCAAAAATGTTATACATTGATTTGCATTTTAATGATGGAAATAAGTATTTGATCCCCTCTCAATCAAAAAGATTTCTGGCTTGAGCTGAGATTAGGAGCACACTCTTAAAGGGAGTGCTCCTAATCTCAGTTTGTTACCTGTATAAAAGACACCTGTCCACAGAAGCAATCAATCAATCAGATTCCAAACTCTCCACCATGGCCAAGACCAAAGAGCTCTCCAAGGATGTCAGGGACAAGATTGTAGACCTGTTATACCTGAATGTTTTGAGTCTTGTTTAAGTGTTACTCTGAATACCTGAGTGTATTGAGTCATCCTCATTTCTCCTGGGAACTACTAAATTATAATTATTAATTACTCACAGGTCTCAGACACCAAGAACATAATTAAAAACATCACAGCGCTTTGGCTCGGAGTTGGTTTGCATCCCAAATGGCAATCTATTACCTATATGGGGCACTACTTTAAGTGCACTATATAGGGAATAGGGTGCCATTTGGGACACCCCCATTGAAATTAAACCGTAGCTATAACCAGTGATGTTACTGTAGTGAAAATAAGAGGGTCATTAATGAATGTAGTTGTAAAAGGTTTCCTACACACCAGATATCAGGTGTTTTCATAGTAGAAGTGTTGAAAACAAGGGGGAAGTGGATTCCTGTGGGAATATGTGCCCTAAATGGCACCCTATTCCCTATGGGACCTGGTCAAAAGTAGTGCACTATACAGGGAATAGGGTCCCTTTCGGGGGCGGAACCTTGGAATGTTAACCCATCAGCGATGGAAGTGGGTGTAACCTAACCTGTCTTTGGTAAAGAAACATGTAACAGCATTTCCATATGTATTGTTGACATCTGGTAGTGATGGGGTTGGTAGTTAACGGTAGTGATGGGTTGGCAGTGATGGGGTTGGTAGTTACTGGTAGTGATGGGTTGGTAGTGATGGGGTTGGTAGTTACTGGTAGTGATGGGTTGGTAGTGATGGGTTGGTAGTGATGGGGTTGGTAGTTACTGGTAGTGATGGGGTTGGTAGTGATGGGTTGGTAGTGATGGGGTTGGTAGTTACTGGTAGTGATGGGGTTGGTAGTTACTGGTAGTGATGGGTTGGTAGTGATGGGTTGGTAGTGATGGGGTTGGTAGTTACTGGTAGTGATGGGTTAGTAGTGATGGGTTGGTAGTGATGGGGTTGGTAGTTAACGGTAGTGATAGGTTGGTAGTGATGGGTTGGTAGTTACTGGTAGTGATGGGTTGGTAGTGATGGGTTGGTAGTGATGGGGTTGGTAGTTAACGGTAGTGATGGGGTGGTAGTTAATGGTAGTGATGGGTTGGTAGTTACTGGTAGTGATGGGGTTGGTAGTTAATGGTAGTGATGGGTTGGTAGTGATGGGGTTGGTAGTTAATGGTAGTGATGGGTTGGTAGTTACTGGTAGTGATGGGGTTGGTAGTTAATGGTAGTGATGGGTTGGTAGTTACTGGTAGTGATGGGGTTGGTAGTGATGGTAGTGATGGGTTGGTAGTTACTGGTAGTGATGGGGTTGGTAGTTACTGGTAGTGATGGGGTTGGTAGTTACTGGTAGTGATGGGTTGGTAGTGATGGGTTGGTAGTGATGGGGTTGGTAGTTAACGGTAGTGATGGGTTGGTAGTTACTGGTAGTGATGGGGTTGGTAGTTACTGGTAGTGATGGATTGGTAGTGATGGGGTTGATAGTTACTGGTAGTGATGGGGTTGGTAGTTACTGGTAGTGATGGATTGGTAGTGATGGGGTTGATAGTTACTGGTAGTGATGGGTTGGTAGTGATGGGTTGGTAGTTAATGGTAGTGATGGGGTTGGTAGTTACTGGTAGTGATGGGTTGGTAGTGATGGGGTTGGTAGTTAACGGTAGTGATGGGTTGGTAGTTACTGGTAGTGATGGGTTGGTAGTGATGGGGTTGGTAGTTATTGGTAGTGATGGGTTGGTAGTTACTGGTAGTGATGGGTTGGTAGTGATGGGGTTGCTAGTTACTGGTAGTGATGGGTTGGTAGTTACTGGTAGTGATGGGTTGGTAGTGATGGGGTTGGTAGTTAACGCTAGTGATGGGTTGGTAGTTAATGGTAGTGATGGGTTGGTAGTTACTGGTAGTGATGGGTTGGAAGTGATGGGGTTGGCAGTTACTGGTAGTAGTGGGGTTGGTAGTGATGTGGTTGGTAGTTACTGGTAGTGATGGGTTGGTAGTTACTGGTAGTGATGGGTTGGTAGTGATGGGGTTGGTAGTTAATGGTAGTGATGGGTTGGTAGTTAATGATAGTGATGGGTTGGTAGTTAATGGTAGTGATGGGGTTGGTAGTTAATGGTAGTGATGGGGTTGGTAGTTACTGGTAGTTATGGGGTTGGTAGTTACTGGTAGTGATGGGTTGGTAGTGATGGGGTTGGTAGTTAATGGTAGTAATGGGTTGGTAGTTAATGGTAGTGATGGGGTTGGTATTTAATGGTAGTGATGGGTTGGTAGTTACTGGTAGTGATGGGTTGGTAGTGATTGGTTGGTAGTTAATGGTAGTGATGGGTTGGTAGTTACTGGTAGTGATGGGTTGGTGGTGATGGGGTTGGTAGTTAACGGTAGTGATGGGGTTGGCAGTTACTGGAAGTAGTGGGGTTGGTAGTGATGGGGTTGGTAGTAGTGGGGTTGGTAGTGATGGGGTTGGTAGTTACTGGTAGTAGTGGGGTTGGTAGTGATGGGGTTGGTAGTAGTGGGGTTGGTAGTGATGGGGTTGGTAGTGATGGGGTTGGTAGTAGTGGGGTTGGTAGTGATGGGGTTGGTAGTTACTGGTAGTAGTGGGGTTGGTAGTAGTGGGGTTGGTAGTGATGGGGTTGGTAGTAGTGGGGTTGGTAGTGATGGTGTTGGTAGTTACTGGTAGTAGTGGGGTTGGTAGTGATGGGGTTGGTAGTAGTGGGGTTGGTAGTGATGGGGTTGGTAGTAGTGGGGTTGGTAGTGATGGGGTTGGTAGTGATGGGTTTGGTAGTAGTGGGGTTGGTAGTGATGGGGTTGGTAGTTACTGGTAGTAGTGGGGTTGGAAGTTACTGGTAGTAGTGGGGTTGGTAGTGATGGGGTTGGTAGTAGTGGGGTTGGTAGTGATGGGGTTGGTAGTTACTGGTAGTAGTGGGGTTGGTAGTGATGGGGTTGGTAGTTACTGGTAGTAGTGGGGTTGGTAGTGATGGGGTTGGTAGTAGTGGGGTTGGTAGTGATGGGGTTGGTAGTGATGGGGTTGGTAGTAGTGGGGTTGGTAGTGATGGGGTTGGTAGTTACTGGTAGTAGTGGGGTTGGTAGTAGTGGGGTTGGTAGTGATGGGGTTGGTAGTAGTGGGGTTGGTAGTGATGGTGTTGGTAGTTACTGGTAGTAGTGGGGTTGGTAGTGATGGGGTTGGTAGTAGTGGGGTTGGTAGTGATGGGGTTGGTAGTAGTGGGGTTGGTAGTGATGGGGTTGGTAGTGATGGGTTTGGTAGTAGTGGGGTTGGTAGTGATGGGGTTGGTAGTTACTGGTAGTAGTGGGGTTGGAAGTTACTGGTAGTAGTGGGGTTGGTAGTGATGGGGTTGGTAGTAGTGGGGTTGGTAGTGATGGGGTTGGTAGTTACTGGTAGTAGTGGGGTTGGTAGTGATGGGGTTGGTAGTTACTGGTAGTAGTGGGGTTGGTAGTTAGATGTGGGATGCTGGTGTGTCAGTGGGTCATTTGACAGCATGGTAAGATAATGGGGCATGCACAGGGATGAATAGTTTAATTGCCATTAATCGTTTTTCTGGCACTCAATACAGCAAGATGTGGCGCAAAGGAAGGATTCTTGGGTTTATTTCACTTTTCATCTCTTAGCTTGTATGCAGAAGGAATTATCTTGGTTTATTGACTGTGCAATTAGCAAAGACAGACAAACAATAATGTTAGCTTTCAAAATGAAAAGGTTCATTGTTATTTTTTGCCATCAATGCTTTATCTTGATCAAGATACACAATGACACATTCTGCAAATATACACACATGCTTGTGCACTCACACAGACACACACACACTCACACTCACACAGACACACACACACACACACACACACACACTCCGGTGTTTGATCAGAGAGCAGCTGGTGTGTCGTTATCCTCTGCGAATACAGATTGAGATTCCGTGCTTTGCTCCCTGATTCCTCAGAGAGGTGCATTCTGGGGGGCCAATCAGATCTCACTCCACGTCTCTGACACCCCTCCAAAGGTCGAGAAAACAAAAGAGCATGAAATTAATTAGAGAATTAGTTAATTCATTCATTATTAATGAGTGTATTTGTGTTTGTGTGTGTACATCCACGGTAGAAAGTGTCAAACTGCATATCTGATTACAATAATTAGTGAAATTGGTGCGTGGAGCGAGCCACCATGTTGATCTGCTTCAGCTGATGGTCATATCATAACTCTAGCACCAGAACTCTAGCTGGTAGTCAGTGTAAGTCCCCAATGGTACCCTGTTTCATATATATAGTGCACTCGTTTTTTTTTACTAGGGTCCATAAGGCTCTGGTCAAAAGTAGTGCACTATACAAGGAATAGGGCACAATTTGGGATGTACAGTATATGCGTCTGTTGTCATAAGATAACGAACTTTGTTAGGTCAATTTAGGTCAAGTTTGGTGGTCATTTTTGGTAGAGTTTGGTGGAAAGGGAAATACAATTCTGTCCATAATATTTATCCTTCTGCCTAGTTGCTAAGATACGGTTAGCTTGTCGTTGGATAACTGTGGGTGCCATTTGGAATGCGATCTATACTCTTCTCCAGCAGGATCTCACACACTGCGTTCACATTGTAAGTATGGTATTGAACTGATCCTGTATATAGCGTGCATTCGGGAAGTATTCTGACAACATGACTTTTTCCACATTTTGTTACGTTACAGCCTTATTCTAAAATGGATTAAATAAAATAGAAATCCTCATCAATCTACACACAATACCCCATAGTGACATCACAATACCCCATAGTGACATCACAATACCCCATAGTGAAAAAGCAAAAACAGATTTTTTGAAATGTTTGAAAATGTATAAAAACTAGAAAACAGAAATACATTTTTTGCATAGTATTCAGACCCCTTTGCCATGAGACTCGAAATTGAGTCAAAATTCCATTGATCATCCATCCTTGAGATGTTTCTCCAACTTGATTGGAGTCCACCTGTGGTAAATTCAATTGATTGGACATGATTTTGAAAGCCACACACCTGTCTATATAAGGTCTCACAGTTGACAGTGCATAGAGCTCAGAGACAGGATTGTGTCGAGGAAAGGTAACCCCAAAAAAATTCTGCAGCTATGAAGATCCCCCAAGAACAGTGGCTTCCATCATTCTTAAATGGAAGAAGTTTGGAACCACCAAGACTCTTCCTAGAGCTGGCCGCCCGGCCAAACTGAGCAATGGGGGCAGAAGGACCTTGGTCAGGGAGGTGACCAAGAACCCAATAGTCACTCTGACTGAGCTCCAGAGTTCCTCTATGGAGATGGCAAGCGTCACGTCTGGAGGAAACCTGTCACCATCCCTACGTTGAAGCGTGGTGGTGGCAGCATCATGCTGTGGGGATGTTTTTCAGAGGCAGGGACTGGGAGACTTGTCAGGATCGAGGGAAAGATGAACGGAGCAAAGTACAGAGATCCTTGTAGCTTCTTACTTTTTTCCGTTTTTAAACTTTTATTTATTGTCTGTTTTTGATCTACCTATGTTATTTTTTATTTATTGTCTGTTTTTGTTCTACCTTATGTTATCTTTTATTTATTTATCCTTTTTTAACCTTTTATTTATTGTCTGTTTTTGTTCTATCTTATGTTATTTTTTATTTATTGTGTGTTTTTGTTCTACCTTATGTTATCTTTTATTTATTTATCCTTTTTTAAACTTTTATTTATTGTCTGTTTTTGTTGTACCTTATGTTATTTTTTTTGTGCTACATTGTTTATTGATTACTGCGTCGTTGGGTTCGGGGGTTTGGCAAGAAAGGCATTTGACTGTACTTGTGCATTTGACATTAAAACTTGAGGATTTCCAGTGTTGACGTCTTCCTCCCTGAGTAAGAGCTCAGGTGCTTATGTCTGTGGACGGCAGGTTTTCCGCTTACAGACATCGATGCACGATTTATCATGTTATTATATTAGAGAAGAGCGTTTGATGGGTAATATATTTAAAACGTCGGATACATGCAAATCCACGTAGCTATTTGTAACGATTCTCTTCTTGTGAAGTAGAGGCGGACCAAAGCGCAGCGTGGTGGTTGTTCATTGTACTTTATTTACGACACTATACAAGAACAAACTAACGAAAAAACAAGAAACGTGAGAACTCAAAACAGTCCTATCCTGTGACACCAAACACAGTGACAGGCACAATCACCCACAAACAAACAGTGAAACCCAGGCTACCTAAGTATGATTCTCAATCAGAGACAACTAATGACACCTGCCTCTGATTGAGAACCATACTAGGCCGAAAACATAGAACTGCCCCAAAACATAGAAAAACAAACATAGACTGCCCACCCAACTCATGCCCTGACCATACTAAATAAAAGCAAAACAAAGGAAATAGAGGTCAGAACGTGACAGTACCCCCCCCCAAAGGTGCGGACTCCGGCCGCAAAACCTTGACCTATAGGGGAGGGTCTGGGTGGGCGTCTGTCCGCGGTGGCGGCTCTGGCGCGGGACGCGGACCCCACTTCGCCATTGTCTTAGTCCGCCCTATTGTCCGCCTCCGTGGCTTACTCACCATGCCCACCCCTCTCAATGACCCCACTGGACAGAGGGGCTGCTTGGGACAGAGGGGCAGCTCGGGACAGAGGTGAAGCAGCTGCTCGGGACAGAGGGGCGGCAGCTGCTCGGGACAGAGGGGCGGCAGCAGCTCGGGACAGAGGGGCGGCAGCTGCTCGAGACCGAGGGGCGGCAGCTGCTCGGGACAGAAGGGCGGCAGCAGCTCGGGACAGAAGGGCTGCTTGGGACAGAGGGGCAGCTCGGGACAGAGGGGCAGCTCGGGACAGAGGTGAAGCAGCTGCTCGGGACAGAGGGACAGCTGCTCGGGACAGAGGGACAGCTGCTCGGGACAGAGGGACAGCTGCTCGGGACAGAGGGGCAGCTGCTCCGGGCGGAGGGGCTCTGGCGGGCCCTGGCTGACTGGCGGCACTGGCGGCCCCTGGCTGACTGGCGGCACTGGCGGCCCCTGGCTGACTGGCGGCACTGGCGGCCCCTGGCTGACTGGCGGCACTGGCGGCCCCTGGCTGACTGGCGGCACTGGCGGCCCCTGGCTGACTGGCGGCACTGGCGGCCCCTGGTTGACTGGCGGCACTGGCGGCCCCTGGCTGACTGGCGGCACTGGCGGCCCCTGGTTGACTGGCGGCACTGGCGGCCCCTGGTTGACTGGCGGCACTGGCGGCCCCTGGTTGACTGGCGGCACTGGCGGCCCCTGGCTGACTGGCGGCACTGGAGGCGCCGGACAGGCGGGAGGCTCCGGCAGAGGCGCCGGACAGGCGGGAGGCTCCGGCAGAGGCGCCGGACAGGCGGGAGGCTCCGGCAGAGGCGCCGGACAGGCGGGAGGCTCCGGCAGAGGCGCCGGACAGGCGGGAGGCTCCGGCAGAGGCGCCGGACAGGCGGGAGGCTCCGGCAGCGCTGGAGAGGAGGAAGGCTCTGGACGGATGGGCCGGAGAGACAGCCTGGTACGGGGAGCTGCCACCGGAGGGCTGGGGTGTGGAGGTGGTGACGGATAGACCGGGCCGTGCAGGCGCACTGGAGCTCTTGAGCACCGAGCCTGCCCAACCTTACCCGGTTGAATGGTCCCGGTCACCCTGCCAGTGCGGCGAGGTGGAATAGCCCGCACTGGGCTATGCAGGCGAACCGGGGACACCGTGCGCAAGGCTGGTGCCATGTAAGCCGGCCCAAGGAGACGCACTGGAGACCAGATGCGTAGAGCCGGCTTCATGGCACTTGGCTCGATGCCCACTCTAGCCCGGCCGATACGCGGAGCTGGAATGTACCGCACCGGGCTGTGCACCCGCACTGGGGACACCGTGCGCTCCACAGCATAACACGGTGCCTGCCCGGTCTCTCTAGCCCACCGGTAACCACAGGAAGTTGGCTCAGGTCTCCTACCCGGCGTAGCCATACTCCCTGTTAGCCCCCCCCCAATAAATTTTTGGGGCTGACTCCCGGGCTTCCATCCACGACGCCGCGCTGCCTCCTCATACCAGCGCCTCTCCGCTTTCGCCGCCTCCCGTTCTTCCTTGGGGCGGCGATACTCTCCTGGCTGAGCCCAAGGTCCTTTACCGTCTAATTCGTCCTCCCATGTCCATACCTCCTCGCGCTGCTCCTGCTGCTGCTTTTTCCTTTGCCCATTACCACACCGCTTGGTCCTGTTGTGGTGGGTGATTCTGTAACGATTCTCTTCTTGTGAAGTAGAGGCGGACCAAAGCGCAGCGTGGTGGTTGTTCATTGTACTTTATTTACGACACTATACAAGAACAAACTAACGAAAAAACAAGAAACGTGAGAACTCAAAACAGTCCTATCCTGTGACACCAAACACAGTGACAGGCACAATCACCCACAAACAAACAGTGAAACCCAGGCTACCTAAGTATGATTCTCAATCAGAGACAACTAATGACACCTGCCTCTGATTGAGAACCATACTAGGCCGAAAACATAGAACTGCCCCAAAACATAGAAAAACAAACATAGACTGCCCACCCAACTCATGCCCTGACCATACTAAATAAAAGCAAAACAAAGGAAATAGAGGTCAGAACGTGACACTATTTATATATTTGTGGGGAGAAAACAAAGACTCCGGCATGTCCTTTTTTATTTTTATAAATATGATAAAAGTGTCACGTTGTTTAAAATGCAAGCCGCCACACTTCAAATCAAATCAAATGAAATTGTATTTGTCACATACACATGGTTAGCAGATGTTAATGCGAGTGTAGCGAAATGCTTGTGCTTCTAGTTCCGACAGTGCAGTAATAACCAACGAGAAATATAGCTAACAATTCCAAAACTACTACCAAGTGTAAGGGGATAAATAATATGTACATAAAGATATATGAATGAGTGATGGTACAGAGCGGCATAGGCAAGATACAGTAGATGGTATTGAGTGCAGTATATACATATGAGATGAGTATGTAAACAAAGTGGCATAGTTTAAAGTGGCTAGTGATACATGTATTACATAAAGATGCAGTAGATGATATAGAGTAGAGTATATACGTATACATATGAGATGAATAATGTAGGGTATGTAAACATTATATTAGGTAGCATTGTTTAAAGTGGCTAGTGATATATTTTACATCATTTCCCATCAATTCCCATTATTAAAGTGGCTGGAGTTGAGTCAGTGTGTTGGCAGCAGCCACTCAATGTTAGTGGTGGCTGTTTAACAGTCTGATGGCCTTGAGATAAAAGCTGTTTTTCAGTCTCTCGGCCCCAGCTTTGATGCACCTGTACTGACCTCGCCTTCTGGATGATAGCGGGGTGAACAGGCAGTGGCTCGGGTGGTTGATGTCCTTGATGATCTTTATGGCCTTCCTGTGACATCGGGTGGTGTAGGTGTCCTGGAGGGCAGGTAGTTTGCCCCCGGTGATGCGTTGTGCAGACCTCACTACCCTCTGGAGAGCCTTACGGTTGTGGGCGGAGCATTTGCCGTACCAGGCGGTGATACCCGACAGGATGCTCTCGATTGTGCATCTGTAGAAGTTTGTGAGTGCTTTTGGTGACAAGCCAAATTTCTTCAGCCTCCTGAGGTTGAAGAGGCGCTGCTGCACCTTCTTCACGATGCTGTCTGTGTGGGTGGACCAATTCAGTTTGTCTGTGATGTGTACGCCGAGGAACTTAAAACTTACTACCCTCTCCACTACTGTTCCATCGATGTGGATAAAGGGGGTGTTCCCTCTGCTGTTTCCTGAAGTCCACAATCATCTCCTTAGTTTTGTTGACGTTGAGGTTACTTTACAGAGATAGAAGGCTCGTCTCTGACACCGTGTTGTCGTACTTTCCATTCAGCAGTATCTGATGGATCAGGATGTGTTTCTAACCCAGCTAATATTTATTTTATACCTTTATTTAACTAGGCAAGTTAAGAACAAATTCTTATTTTCTATGACAGCCTAGTGGGTTAACTGCCTTGTTCGGGAGCAGAACGACAGCTCGGGGACTTGAACTTGCAACCTTGCGGTTACTAGTCCAACACTCTAACCTCTAGCCTACCCTGCCGCCCTAAATAAACCTCCTAACTTAGAAATCTAATAAATACTAGGAAAACTGCTCTGAGAGAAACTTTTATTTAGGAAAAAAATAAAGTCCAAACCCAACGAATTCCAGGGAGATTTGTTTACTCGGCATAGTTGTACACTTGGAGTATTGAGTCGTACAGTGACACGACCCATCGCATGTTAAAAGAGTGTGATGTATCTGAGTTGATACAGACTGGTTGGTTAATGAGCACTGCACTGGAGGAAGAGTTGGTACTTCACAGCAGGACTCTGGTCAAAACTAGTGTGCTATTTAAAAGAGTGTGATGTATCTGAGTTGATACAGACTGGTTAATGAGCACTGCACTGGGGGAAGGGTTGGTACTTCACAGCAGGACGTGACTGTACACTGGGCTTCTGGTACTGTGCTTCACTGTACCCTAATTTCTATACTGAAAAACAATGGTGACCCATCCCAAATGGCATCCTATTTCCTATATAGTGCACAGCTGGGCTCTGGTCAAAACTAGTGCGCTTAAATAAGAGACCTACCATTTGGGACGTACCCTATGCCTGTAGTATCTCCACAGAATAGTATCTCCACAGGGTAGTATCTCCACAGAGTAGTATCTCCAAAGGGAAGCCATTGTGTAGTGTCTCCACAGAGTAGTATCTCCACAGAGTAGTATCTCCACAGGGTAGTATCTCCACAGAGTAGTATCTCCACAGAGTAGATTCTCCACAGAGTAGTATCTCCAAAGGGAAGCCACGGTGTAGTATCTCCACAGAGTAGTATCTCCACAGAGTAGTATCTCCAAAGGGAAGCCACGGTGTAGTGTCTCCACAGAGTAGATTCTCCACAGAGTAGTATCTCCACAGAGTAGTATCTCCACAGAGTAGTATCTCCACAGGGTAGTATCTCCACAGAGTAGTATCTCCACAGAGTAGTATCTCCACAGAGTAGTATCTCCACAGAGTAGATTCTCCACAGAGTAGTATCTCCAAAGGGAAGCCACGGTGTAGTATCTCCACAGAGTAGTATCTCCACAGAGTAGTATCTCCAAAGGGAAGCCACGGTGTAGTATCTCCACAGAGTAGTATCTCCAAAGGGAAGCCACGGTGTAGTATCTCCACAGAGTAGTATCTCCACAGAGTAGTATCTCCAAAGGGAAGCCACGGTGTAGTATCTCCACAGACTACTACATTTCACAACATAGTGATCAAACTTCATTTCTGATGTAATCCATCGCAAGGTTTAGTTCAAAAGAAAGACGCCCTGCCGTGCAACATAATTGTCATCATTATTAATCAACTGGTTTCCTGTTGGTCTATTTATGTTCATCACCATCAATTCAGGAAATAATATTTCTGATATTACATCAAGTAATATATCATACTGTAGAACATGGTTTACTGCAATACATATATACACTATTCTATTCAGGATATTAATTATCTCTTATCATAAACCTGTTTTCGTGGAGGTTATTCATGTCAGAGACGTTTGAATGATCAAATGATTGATATTTATTCAAGTGTGATATTCCTCTATGATAGGCCTGACTCCTTGTGGATATGTCTAACAATATAAGAACTGGCTTGTCTTTCAAATGGTCCATGGAGCCAGATGTTCATTCATCACGCTACAGACACAAAGACACGGTACATGGAAAAAACAGTCTCTCCCGCGTTCAACTGAAGGATGCTGTTTAGTGTTTCCATTGGACTGGTGGTAATTAAGACAGACATCAGGTACCCTTTCACTTGATCGCTGAGTCAGAAGTCGACTGATTCAACATTCTAACAATGGGTCCTGGATCGATAGACGGAAGGGCTCTTTAACACAGCAGTTCAATAGGAGAGGACGGGAGGCTGCACACACAGCAGACAGCTTGACCTCTCTAAGACTCCACATACTGTAGTCAGCTTGACCTCTCGAATACTCTCCTCATACTGTAGTCAGCTTGATCTATCTAAAACTCCTCATACTGTAGTCAGCTTGACCTCTGTAAGACTCTCCTCATACTGTAGTCAGCTTGACCTCTCTAAGACTCTCCTCATACTGTAGTCAGCTTGACCTCTCTAATACTCTCCTCATACTGTAGTCAGCTTGACCTCTCTAAGACTCCTCATACTGTAGTCAGCTTGACCTCTCTAAGACTCCTCATACTGTAGTCAGCTTGACCTCTCTAAGACTCTCCTCATACTGTAGTCAGCTTGACCTCTGTAAGACTCTCCTCATACTGTAGTCAGCTTGACCTCTCTAAGACTCTCCTCATACTGTAGTCAGCTTGACCTCTCTAATACTCTCCTCATACTGTAGTCAGCTTGACCTCTCTAAGACTCCTCATACTGTAGTCAGCTTGACCTCTCTAAGACTCCTCATACTGTAGTCAGCTTGATCTCTCTAGGACTCTCCTCATACTGTAGTCAGCTTGACCTCTCTAAGACTCCTCATACTGTAGTCAGCTTGACCTCTCTAAGACTCCTCATACTGTAGTCAGCTTGATCTCTCTAGGACTCTCCTCATACTGTAGTCAGCTTGACCTCTCTAAGACTCCTCATACTGTAGTCAGCTTGACCTCTCTAAGACTCCTCATACTGTAGTCAGCTTGACCTCTCTAAGACTCCTCATACTGTAGTCAGCTTGATCTATCTAAGACTCTCCTCATACTGTAGTCAGCTTGACCTCTCTAATACTCTCCTCATACTGTAGTCAGCTTGACATCTCTAGCACTCCTCATACTGTAGTCAGCTTGACCTCTCTAAGACTCCTCATACTGTAGTCAGCTTGACCTCTCTATGACTCTCCTCATACTGTAGTCAGCTTGACCTCTCTAATACTCTCCTCATACTGTAGTCAGCTTGACATCTCTAGCACTCCTCATACTGTAGTCAGCTTGACCTCTCTAAGACTCCTCATACTGTAGTCAGCTTGATCTATCTAAAACTCCTCATACTGTAGTCAGCTTGACCCCTGTAAGACTCTCCTCATACTGTAGTCAGCTTGACCTCTCTAAGACTCCTCATACTGTAGTCAGCTTGACCTCTCTAATACTCTCCTCATACTGTAGTCAGCTTGACCTCTCTAATACTCTCCTCATACTGTAGTCAGCTTGATCTATCTAAGGCTCTCCTCATACTGTAGTCAGCTTGACCTCTCTAAGACTCCTCATACTGTAGTCAGCTTGACCTCTCTAAGACTCTCCTCATACTGTGGTCAGCTTGACCTCTCTAAGACTCCTCATACTGTGGTCAGCTTGGCCTGCTAATTATGTGCGATTGATCTAAAATTAGCATATTCTTCTATAAGGAGTGCCCGGGTCCTAAATTGTACCCTATAGTTGGATCCCTACTATACATAGTGCACTTCTGTTGACCAGGGCTCATAGCACAGTGTAGGGAATAGGGTAGCATTTGGATAGAGGCAGTCAGCCTGATAAACGTTGATTTCATGATACCACATGGGAGCCCCTCCAGCTAATTACAACCACCATGGAATCCTCGAATTCCTGTCACATACCGTCCCTCTCACCCTGAAGAGATCCCGTCTTACCCTGAGGCCACAGTGAGCAGGGATTCCATCGTAGCTCTTACTGTTGTTTCCTCTCAAAACAGTCAAATGATTTATCCAACTGTTAAATGTTTTTTTCTTTCTCTCTCAACAATGCATTCTAGCTAGAGCTACCCCCATCTCCCCCTCTCTCTCTCTCTCCCTCCCTCTCTCCCTCTCTCCCTCACACTCTCCCTCTCTCTCTCCTTCTCTCCCTCTCTCCCTCTCTCCCTCTCTCTCTCTCTCTCTCCCTCTCTCTCTCTCTCTCTCTCTCTCTCTCTCTCTCTCTCTCTCTCCTTCTCTCCCTCTCTCCCTCACTCTCTCCCTCTCTCTCTCCTTCTCTCCCTCTCTCCCTCTCTCTCTCTCCCTCTCTCCCTCTCCCTCTCTCATCTCTCTCATCTCTTCTCAGTCATTGATCGTGATGTACAGCTCATGTCTCTGGACTTAAACAAAGGAATGAATAGTGCCTTAGTTATTTGCCACTGTTTGTGGCTGTTTGGCAGTAAAAGTCAAAAAGGGGAGATTGGGATGCTTTGAAGTCATCGTCAGTCCTGTTGCTTTATGTAATGAAGCACACATGGGAAAACAATGCAAATGGTTGTTCCACTCACTGCGACTTTAGGGTGCGTCCCAAATGTCACCCTTTTCCCTGTATAGTGCACTACTTTTGACCAGAGCCCTATGGCCCCTTGTTTAATGTAGTGCATCATATAGGTAATAGAGTTCTGTTTGGAACACATCCTGGGGGTTTCTGGTTACACTATACTGCAGGAAGAGAATGGAACACATCCTGGGGGTTTCTTCCTGGGGGTTTCTGGTTACACTATACTACAGGAAGAGAATGGAACACATCCTGGGGGTTTCTTCCTGGGGGTTTCTGGTTACAATATACTACAGGAAGAGAATGGAACACATCCTGGGGGTTTCTGGTTACACTATACTGCAGGAAGAGAATGGAACACATCCTCGGGGTTTCTGGTTAGACTATACTGCAGGAAGAGAATGGAACACATCCTGGGGGTTTCTTCCTGGGGGTTTCTGGTTAGACTATACTGCAGGAAGAGAATGGAACACATCCTGGGGGTTTCTTCCTGGGGGTTTCTGGTTGCACTATACTGCAGGAAGAGAATGGAACAGGAGGCACTCTGAATCTTGTCTAGAAGGAACCCAGAGATGGTGTGTTATGATAGAGAGGAGGCAGTCTGCATCTTGTCTAGAAGGAACCCAGAGATGGTGTGTTATGATAGAGAGGAGTCAGTCTGCATCTTGTCCAGAAGGAACCCAGAGATGGTGTGTTATGATAGAGAGGAGTCAGTCTGCATCTTGTCTAGAAGGAACCCAGAGATGGTGTGTTATGATAGAGAGGAGGCAGTCTGCATCTTGTCTAGAAGGAACCCAGAGATGGTGTGTTATGATAAAGAGGAGTCAGTCTGCATCTTGTCTAGAAGGAACCCAGAGATGGTGTGTTATGATAGAGAGGAGGCAGTCTGCATCTTGTCTAGAAGGAACCCAGAGATGGTGTGTTATGATAAAGAGGAGTCAGTCTGCATCTTGTCTAGAAGGAACCCAGAGATGGTGTGTTATGATAAAGAGGAGTCAGTCTGCATCTTGTCTAGAAGGAACCCAGAGATGGTGTGTTATGATAAAGAGGAGGCAGTCTGCATCTTGTCCAGAAGGAACCCAGAGATGGTGTGTTATGATAGAGAGGAGGCAGTCTGCATCTTGCATGGATCATTCATTGATTTAAATTGCTTAGTTTTAATTGGCAAGTGCAGGCTTCTTCTTCTGGGTGGAATATGTTTATGCTTATTACTGTATGTTTGAAGGTTGAATTGATTGGAAGTGAAGGACATTCTCTGGATACAGAGATTCACAATGTCCAGGTAACACTGGGGAAATTGTCACACAAAAGAGTGACAAAGTGTCCCACCTGTGTGCCAGTGGAAACAAAGTTTGACGGAATCTGTCAGCTGTCAGGAAACACTTTGACAAAGTAACAGAAGGCTGAGGATCAACGCGAAATGCAATCAGTGTGTACGGATGCGTGGCCTGAGCCGTGCAAGTCATTTGTCGAGGAGGAAATGTGGCGACAGGCACTTGTCAACGGGACATTTGATACCTGTGTCCTTGGCACTAATAAGTCTTGTACCTCTCTCTTTCTCGCTTTCAGACATTACATGTTACATTCCCATGAGGTCTATACGATAATCACAAAGATTCAGACATTACAGGTTATATTCCCATTAGGTCTATACGATAATCACAAAGATTCAGACATTACAGGTTACATTCCCATGAGGTCTATACGATAATCACAAAGATTCAGACATTACAGGTTACATTCCCATTAGGTCTATACGATAATCACAAAGATTCAGACATTACAGGTTACATTCCCATTAGGTCTATACGATAATCACAAAGATTCAGACATTACAGGTTATATTCCCATTAGGTCTATACGATAATCACAAAGATTCAGACATTACAGGTTATATTTCCATTAGGTCTATAAGACAATCACAGAGATTCAGACATTACAGGTTATATTCCCATTAGGTCTATACGACAATCACAGAGATTCAGACATTACAGGTTATATTCCCATTAGGTCTATACGATAATCACAAAGATTCAAACAAACAATAGCTTACGTTTTGTTACTTGTTATAAAAAAATAATTGTAATATAATATAATATTTGTACTCGTAAATGTTTATATTTTTTTTACAAATCTGAAAGAAAACAAATGAATTAGATATTTATGGGAGGTAGCTAGCTATACATTGTCCGTCATAAATAAACAGAGGGTGAGTAGTTGTAATCGTGTGTTCAAGAGAGTGTCCACAACGGCACACAAGCATGTTATTTATACTGCATTAGTGTGGCTCCTTAGGATGTCACCACACAGTTTTAACAGTTGAATGCTCTGGTCAAAAGTAGTGCTCTATTTAGGGAATGGGGTGCCTATTGGGATAAAGCCAGTTCCCGGAGAAGGCTATTGATTGAGAACACATTTTATATCCATCTATTGGAGCGTGAGTAGTTTTCCATGCCTGGGTTGAGCCTTTTCGATGACACATTTTACAATGCTCTGTATCTCTCAGTCTCTAAACCCATTCCCATCTAAAGCACATGTTTAAACCACAGCCTTCCAGGTTGTAACGTGGCTAGCCTTCCTAACGCAATGCCAATCAAAGCTAACCCATAGTCAATGCGTATTATTCCAGAGTTTTGTTGTGATCGTTCTCATGTCTCATTTTTCAATGCAAATTGAAATTCCACTCAAAATTATTCTTCTAACAGATGATTGACCAGTATTCATGTATGTTAAGCATCACGTTAAACTTCTATGATAAAATATGTCGTTTTATCCTAAGCAATTTGGTATCGACGAGAAATGTGTCACTTCATATTCATACACATTGTTTAAGCAGAAGGAATGGACTGACTGACACTTGGCACTACAGAAACAATTGAGTAAATGGATTCAGGTCTGTATTTCCCGACCAGGAAGGGTGGCTTAGCTCTATTACAGACATTACTAGCAGAAACACCTCCTTAAGTGTCTCTTAAAGGTCTCTGTCTGACTCTCCAGCCTTGCCCCCCCCCCCCCCCCCCCCTCCACACACACACACACACGCACCACACTACCTCCCTCACACAAGAGTCTGAGTGGAAACCATGTACCCAATTTCCTTTATATAGCACTACTTTAGACTAGGACCCCTTCCCAATAGGGCTCTGGCAGGAAGAAGTGCACTATAAAGGGTATAGGGTGTCATATGGGATGCACTCAGGCTATTCTAACAGGCCTCCCTCCTCTGCCTCTTCTGGTGTTGTAATAACAACAGGTTACAGATCAGGCTGTTCTAACAGACCTCCCTCCTCTGTCTCTTCTGATGTTGGAATAACAACAGGTTACAGATCAGGCTGTTCTAACAGACCTCCCTCCTCTGTCTCTTCTGATGTTGGAATAACAACAGGTTACAGATCAGGCTATTCTAACAGGCCTCCCTCCTCTGTCTCTTCTGTTGTGACAATAACAACAGGTTACAGATCAGGCTGTTCTAACAGACCTCCCTCCTCTCTCTCTTCTGGTGTTGCAATAACAACAGGTTACAGATCAGGCTGTTCTAACAGACCTCCCTCCTCTCTCTCTTCTGGTGTTGTAATAACAACAGGTTACAGATCAGGCTGTTCTAACAGACCTCCCTCCTCTCTCTCTTCTGATGTTGCAATAACAACAGGTTACAGATCCGGCTGTTCTAACAGACCTCCCTCCTCTCTCTCTTCTGGTGTTGTAATAACAACAGGTTACAGATCAGGCTGTTCTAACAGGCCTCCCTCCTCTGTCTCTTCTGTTGTGACAATAACAACAGGTTACAGATCAGGCTGTTCTAACAGACCTCCCTCCTCTGTCTCTTCTGATGTTGCAATAACAACAGGTTACAGATCAGGCTGTTCTAACAGACGTCCCTCCTCTGTCTCTTCTGGTGTTGTAATAACAACAGGTTACAGATCCGGCTGTTCTAACAGACCTCCCTCCTCTGTCTCTTCTGGTGTTGTAATAACAACAGATTACTGTTCTCATGTCACCTACATGAAGTCACTTACAGCTAAATTCACAATCAATCAATCAATCAATCAAATGTATTTATAAAGCCCTTCTTACAAAGGCTGACATCTCAAAGTGCTGAACAGAAACCCAGCCTAAAACCCCAAGCAGCAAGCAATGCAGGTGTAGAAGCACGGGGGCTAGGAAAAACTCCCTAGAAAGGCCGGAACCTAGGAAGAAACCTAAAGAGGAACCGGGCTATGAGGGGTGGCCAGTCCTCTTCTGGCTGTGCCGGGTGGAGATTATAACAGAACATGGCCAAGATGTTCAAATGTTCATAGATGACCAGCATGGTCAAGTAATAATAATCACAGTGGTTGTCGAGGGTGCAACAGGTCAACACCTCAGGAGTAAATGTCAGTTCATGTCAGATCATTCAGAGTATCTCTACCACTCTTGCTGACTAGAGAGTTAAAAACAGCAGGTCAGGAACAAAGTAGCACATCTGGTGAACAGGTCAGGGTTCTATAGCTGCAGGCAGAACAGTTGAAACTGGAGCAGCAGCACGGCCAGGTGGACTGGGGTCAGCAAGGAGTCATCAGGCCAGGTAGTACTGAGGCATGGTCCTAGGGCTCAGGTCCTTCGGGAGAAAGAAAGAAAAAGAAATAGAGAGAGAAAAAGAGAGATAGAATTAGAGAGAGCATACTTAAATTCACACAGGACACCGCATAAGACAGGAGAAATACTCCAGATATAACAAACTGACCCTAGCCCCCCGACACAAACTATTGCAGCATAAATACTGCAGGCTGAGACAGGAGGGGTCAGGAGACACTGTGGCCCCATCCGATGATACCCCCGGACAGGGCCAACCAGGCAGGATATAACCCCACCCACTTTGCCAAAGCACAGCCCCCACACCACTAGAGGGATATCTTCAACCACCAACTTACCATCCTGAGACAAGGCCGAGTATAGCCCACAAAGATCTCCGCCACGGCACAACCCAAGGGGGGGCACCAACCCAGACAGGAAGATCACATCAGTGACTCAACCCACTCAAGTGACGCACCCCTCCTAGGGACGGCATGGAAGAGCACCAGTAAGCCAGTGACTCAGCCCCTGTAATAGGGTTTGAGGCAGAGAATCCCAGTGGAGAGAGGGAAACCGGTCAGGCAGAGACAGCAAGGAGGGTTCGTTGCTCCAGTGCCTTTCCGTTCACCTTCACACTCCTGGGCCAGACTACACTCAATCATGGGACCTACTGAAGAGATGAGTCTTCAATAAAGACTTAAAGGTCGAGACCGAGTCTGTGTCTCTCACATGGGTAGGCAGACCATTCCGTAAAAATTGAGCTTTATAGGAGAAAGCCAGCTGCTTGCTTAGAAATTCTAGGGACAGTAAGGAGGCCTGCGTTTTCCGTTCCAATTTTCTGGAAGCTTGCTTCAGAGATCGGGTATTTACTGTATACCAGGGAGCTAGTTTCTTATGACAAATGTTTTTCGTTTTTAGGGGTGCAACTGCATCTAGGGCATTACGCAAGGTTAAATTGAGTTCCTCAGTTAGGTGGTTAACTGATTTTTGTCCTCTGGCGTCCTTGGGTAGGGGGAGGGAGTCTGGAAGGGCATCTAGGAATCTTTGGTTTGGACGAGAATTTATAGCATGGCTTTTGATGATCCTTGGTTGGGGTCTGAGCAGATTATTTGTTGCGATTGCAAACGTAATAAAATAGTGGTCCGATAGTCCAGCATTATGATCCACAGCATTTATTCCATGGAGTATAACTGTGGCAGTGAGGTCCGGAGACATGTTGGACAAAACCCACTTTTATTTGTTGAACAAATTCTTATTGTCAATGACAGCCTAGGAACAGTGGGTTAACTGGTCTAGGAACAGTGGGTTAACTGGCCTAGGAACAGTGGGTTAACTGGCCTAGGAACAGTGGGTTAAATGGTCTAGGAACAGTGGGTTAAATGGCCTAGGAACAGTGGGTTAAATGGTCTAGGAACAGTGGGTTAACTGGTCTAGGAACAGTGGGTTTAACTGGCCTAGGAACAGTGGGTTAACTGGTCTAGGAACAGTGGGTTTAACTGTCAGCTCGGGGGGTTTGAACTTGCAACCTTCCGGTTACTAGTCCAACGCTCTAACCACTAGGCTACTCTGCCACCCCCATTGAGTCGATGATGGCTCCGAAAGCCTTTTGGAGTGGGTCTTTGGACTTTTCCATGTGAATATTAAAGTCACCAAAAATGTTAATATAGTCTGCCATGCCTACAAGGTCCGATAGGAATTCAGGGAACTCAATGAGGAAGGCTGTATATGGCCCAGGAGGCCTGTAAACATTAGCTATAACAAGTGATTGAGTAGGCTGCATAGATTTCTTGACTAGAAGCTCAAAAGACGAAAACGCAGTCTTTTTTTTTTGTAAATTGAAATTTGCTATCGTAAATGTTAGCAACACCTCCGCCTCTGCGGAATGCAGGGGGATATGTTCACTAGTGTAATCAGGAGGTGAGGCCTCATTTAACACAGTCAATTCATCAGGCTTAAGCCATGTTTCAGTCAGGCCAATCACATCAAGATTATGATTAGTGATTAGTTCATTGATTATAACTGCCTTGGAAGTGAGGGATCTAACATTAAGTAGCCCTATTCTGAGATGTGCGGTATCACAATCTCTTTCATTAATGACAGGAACGGAGGAGGTCTTTATTCCAGTAAGGCGAACACCGCCATGTTTAGTTTTGTCCAACCTATATCGAGGTCTCAACGGGGATAGCTGAGCTGACTACACTGACTGTGCTAGTGGCAGACTCCACTAAGCTGGCAGGCTGGCTAACAGCCTGCTGCCTGGCCTGCACCCTATCTCATTGTGGAGCTAGGAGAGTTAGTGCCCTGTCTATGTTCATAGATAGGATGAGAGCACCCATCCAGCTAGGATGGAGTCCGTCACTCCTGGGCAGGACAGGCTTGTTCCTATTTGTGGGTGAGTCCCAGAAAGATGGCCAATAATCTACAAATTCTTTATTTTTGGAGGGGCAGAAAACAGTTTTCAACCAGCGATTAGGGTTGTGAGACTGCTGTAGAGCTCATCACTCCCCCTAACTGGGAGGGGGCCAGAGACAATTACTCGATGCCGACGCATCTTTTTAGCTGATTTACATGCTGAAGCTATGCCCTGAGACATGGCTAAAGCCTGTTCTATGAGTGATCACGGACGCATCCCAAATGGCACCCTATTCACTAATAAGATGTGCACTATCGAAATGGATAGGGTGCCATCTATGAGCCAGCGGGTCCTGTTTCCTGAGTGATATGGAGTATTCCTTATAGTGTCCATCAACCCCCTCCAGACCCCTGTTGGCTCAGTCGTAGGAGGACTGTCTGCTGCCCTGCTGATACAGTGGGGTTTACAAGTACAGCAAATAAGCCTTTAAAGTTGTGTTTGTCCTGGTTTCTATGCCACCTTTCATTGGTCTGTCAGGATCTAAATGTCAAGTTTTTTAGTCGGAGTTGAGTTCCTGTAACCTTTTCCTTTTGTTTTTGGGGGAAAATATGTTTTTCCTCAGTCATGCAGTTCAACCCACACATACCGTTCTGTTCTGTAATTACCAAAACACATTTAGCTGAACGTAGATTCAAAAAGGGGCTTTGGTCATTTTATTTGTGAGAAACTATATACTTAACTCACAGTGATAAAACCAACGTCATTTACATTGTGTTATATAGTCTAGTGTTACCATTGTGTTATAGTGTTACCATTGTGTTATAGTCTAGTGTTACCATTGTGTTATAGTCTAGTGTTATCATTGTGTTATATAGTCTAGTGTTACCATTGTGATATAGTGTTACCATTGTGTTATATAGTCTAGTGTTACCATTGTGTTATAGTCTAGTGTTATCATTGTGTTATATAGTCTAGTGTTACCATTGTGATATAGTGTTACCATTGTGTTATAGTCTAGTGTTACCAATGTGTTATAATCTAGTGTTATCATTGTGTTATATAGTCTAGTGTTACCATTGTGATATAGTGTTACCATTGTGTTATAGTCTAGTGTTACCAATGTGTTATAATCTAGTGTTACCATTGTGTTATATAGTCTAGTGTTATCACTGTGTTACAGTGTTACCATTGTGGTATATAGTCTAGTGTTATCATTGTGTTATATAGTCTAGCCTGTCTAAGATATTGGTTCCCAATTGGGGATCAACCCTCCCACGTTCAGCTGAAACGGTGGCGCATGGAACGCAAAAATATTCTTAAAAATATTTAACCTCCACACATTAACAAGTCCAATAGCTCAAATGAAAGATAAACACCTTGTTCATTTAGCCAGCAAGTCAGATTTCTAAAATGTTTTACGGCGAAAACATAGCACATATATATGTAAAACCACCACCAGACACAGCTCATTTGAATAGCCAAAACATGCAATCAACAAACGCAGGATTAAAAAATAAATCGCTCACTAACCTTTTGAAAATCTTCATCAGATGACAGTAATATGACATGTTACACAGTACATATTTTTTTTTTCAATAATATGCCATTTATATCCATAAATGTCCATTTACAGTGAGTTCACGTTCAGAAATTACTCAAAAATGCCCGCAGGAAATCTATGTAGCGCGGCAAGATAACGTAAATAGACATCATAAACTTTGACTAAATATACATGTTCTACATATAGTTAGAAAGATACACTGCTTCTTTATGCAACCGCTTTGTTAGATTTATTTTTAACGTTACAGAAATCGCACACTATTCAATATGCTGAGACAGCGCTCAGTTCCAAGCTACATTTCTACGTAATGTTGGAGTCAACAGAAACACAGATTTAAGCATAAATATTCCCTTACCTTCGATGGTCTTCGTTCAGAATGTTCTGGAAGGCTTCATACTTACCCAATACATCGTTTGGTTTCAAGTCTTGCGTCTTTGTATTAGCTACTGCTAATAACATCAGCTGAAATGCACCCAAAACGTCCTCTGGTCCGGAAAAGTTGCGCATCAAAACTTCAAAATTACATATTATATGTCGACTAAACAGGTCAAACTAAGTGCAGAAGCAAGCTTTATGATGTTTTAGACATGCAAAACAAACTTCAATTCAATCGGCCATCGTCTGCCCTTCTCTTGAGTGCTGGAACAAAGGAATGGCTGGGACCAATTCGCGCCCCTACGCACAGCCTATTCTCTCGTGGCACGCACTAATTTCACTCCCATAGGGTCAATTCTCGCGGGATTTGAACGATTCAAAGCTCTACTGAAATAGGACATCTAGCGGAAGAGATATAAAGTGTCCCCAGAATCATAACTGATTGGGAAGGGTGGGGGCCATGACGTCAAAGTTGCTCCAACTTTCATGGCCACAAAAACTAGTTTGGAAGAATGCCTGCCCTGTGAGTTCTGCTATACTTACAGGCATAATTCCAACGGTTTTAGAATCTTTAGAGTGTTTTCTATCCAATAATAATAATAATAATGATTTGCATATATTAGCAATTTTTGACAGATTTTTTTTTCAGTTTACTAGGGGTACCCAATCTCTCCAAAGGGGGCATATGTCTGCCATATCCTTAACAGGCTAGTGTTGCCATTGTGTTATGAAGTCTAGTGTTACCATTGTGTTATGAAGTCTAGTGTTACCATTGTGTTATATAGTCTAGTGTTACCAGTGTGTTATATAGTCTAGTGTTATTATTGTGTTATATAGTCTAGTGTTATCATTGTGTTATATAGTCTAGTGTTAACAGTGTGTTATATAGTCTAGTGTTACAATTGTGTTATATAGTCTAGTGGTATCATTGTGTTATATAGTCTAGTGTTACCATTGTAGTATAGTCTAGTGTTACCATTGTGTTATATAGTGTAGTGTTACCATTGTGTTATATAGTCTAGTGTTACCATTGTGGAATAGTCTAGTGTTACCATTGTGGTATAGTCTAGTGTTACCATTGTGTTATATAGTCTAGTGTTACTATTGTGTTATATAGTCTAGTGTTACCATTGTGTTATAGTGTTACCATTGTGGTATAGTCTAGTGTTACCATTGTGATATAGTCTAGTGTTACCATTGTGTTATATAGTCTAGTGTTACCATTGTGTTACATAGTCTAGTGTTACCATTGTGTTATATAGTCTAGGGTTACCATTGTGTTATATAGTCTAGTGTTACCATTGTGTTATATAGTCTAGTGCTACCATTGTGTTATATAGTCTAGGGTTACCATTGTGTTATATAGTCTAGTGTTACCATTGTGTTATATAGTCTAGTGTTACCACTGTAGTATAGTCTAGTGTTACCATTGTGTTATATAGTCTAGTGTTACCATTGTGTTATATAGTCTAGTGTTACCATTGTAGTATAGTCTAGTGTTACCATTGTGTTATATAGTCTAGTGTTACCATTGTTGTTATATAGTCTAGTGTTACCATTGTGTTATATAGTCTAGTGTTACCATTGTAGTATAGTCTAGTGTTACCATTGTAGTATAGTCTAGTGTTACCATTGTGTTATATAGTCTAGTGTTACCATTGTGTTATATAGTCTAGTGTTACCATTGTGTTATATAGTCTAGTGTTACCACTGTAGTATAGTCTAGTGTTACCATTGTGTTATATAGTCTAGTGTTACCATTGTGTTATATAGTCTAGTGTTACCATTGTAGTATAGTCTAGTGTTACCATTGTGTTATATAGTCTAGTGTTACCATTGTTGTTATATAGTCTAGTGTTACCATTGTGTTATATAGTCTAGTGTTACCATTGTAGTATAGTCTAGTGTTACCATTGTAGTATAGTCTAGTGTTACCATTGTGTTATATAGTCTAGTGTTACCATTGTGTTATATAGTCTAGTGTTACCATTGTGTTATATAGTCTAGTGTTACCATTGTGATATAGTGTTACCATTGTGTTATATAGTCTAGTGTTACCATTGTGTTATAGTCTAGTGTTATCATTGTGTTATATAGTCTAGTGTTACCATTGTGATATAGTGTTACCATTGTGATATAGTGTTACCAGTGTTTTATATAGTCTAGTGTTACCATTGTGTTATAGTCTAGTGTTACCATTGTGGTATAGTCTAGTGTTACCATTGTGTTACATAGTCTAGTGTTACCATTGTGTTATAGTCTAGTGTTACCATTGTGTTATAGTCTAGTGTTACCATTGTGGTATAGTCTAGTGTTACCATTGTGGTATAGTGTTATCATCGTGTTATAGTGTTACCATTGTGGTATAGTCTAGTGTTACCATTGTGTTATAGTCTAGTGTTACCATTGTAGTATAGGCTAGTGTTACCATTGCGGTATAGTGTTACCATTGTGGTATAGTCTAGTGTTACTATTGTGGTATAGTCTAGTGTTACCATTGTGTGATAGTCTAGTGTTACCATTGTGTTATAGTCTAGTGTTACCATTGTAGTATAGTCTAGTGTTACCATTGTAGTATAGTGTAATATCACCATTGTGTTATAGTCTAGTGTTACTATTGTGTTATAGTCTAGTGTTACCATTGTAGTACAGTCTAGTGTTACCATTGTAGTATAGTGTAATATTACCATTGTGTCTCTGGTCCCGTCATCTCTCTGAGTTTGCCTTGGCCCAGCTGTTCAGTTCTGTCTCACCTTGGCCCACTCCTTTGATAATCAACTCTACATTATTTACAACAGTGTACCTAGGCTTCGTCTCAAATTGCAACCTATTCCCTATATAGTGCACTACTCTCGACCATAGGACTCTGGTCGACAGTAGTGTACTATATAGGGAATAAGGTGCAATTTGGATCGCAGGCCCATATCTACTCAGCAGATGATGTCCTTATAAACCATATTGTCTGGCTTTGTGATTCCACAATAGTGTGTAAACAAGATAACTCAGTTTAACATTTCTCATCCTTGGGAGATTCGGATAAAAGAGCTTGTTTAGTTTTTATATTAGTTTAGCCACTCTGTATGGTTCCGATCCAGAGCCCAGATGTTTACAGATCCACAGCCCAGAACTCTATAGAGCCACAGCCCAGAAATCTATAGAGCCACAGCCCAGAAATCTAGAGCCACAGCCCAGAACTCTATAGAGCCACAGCCCAGCAATCTATAGAGCCACAGCCCAGAACTCCATAGAGCCACAGCCCAGCAATCTATAGAGCCACAGCCCAGCAATCTATAGAGCCACAGCCCAGAACTCCATAGAGCCACAGCCCAGCAATCTATAGAGCCAGAGCCCAGAACTCCATAGAGCCATAGCCCTGAACTCCATAGAGCCACAGCCCAGCAATCTATAGAGCCACAGCCCAGCAATCTATAGAGCCACAGCCCAGAACTCCATAGAGCCACAGCCCAGCAATCTATAGAGCCACAGCCCAGAACTCCATAGAGCCATAGCCCAGCAATCTATAGAGCCACAGCCCAGAACTCCATAGAGCCACAGCCCAGAACTCCATAGAGCCACAGCCCAGAACTCCATAGAGCCACAGCCCTGAACTCTATAGAGCCAGAGCCCAGAACTCCATAGAGCCACAGCCCAGAACTCCATAGAGCCACAGCCCAGAGCTCCATAGAGCCACAGCCCAGAACTCCATAGAGCCATAGCCCAGAACTCCATAGAGCCACAGCCCAGAACTCTATAGAGCCACAGCCCAGAACTCCATAGAGCCACAGCCCAGAACTCCATAGAGCCACAGCCCAGAACTCCATAGAGCCACAGCCCAGAACTCTATAGAGCCAGAGCCCAGAACTCCATAGAGCCACAGCCCAGAACTCCATAGAGCCACAGCCCAGAACTCCATAGAGCCACAGCCCAGAACTCCATAGAGCCACAGCCCAGAACTCCATAGAGCCACAGCCCAGGGCCCAGATTCACAAAACAAGCTTCTTAAGAAAAAAATAAAAAAAGAAGTTCATAAGATAGTTCGTAGGTGCATATCCTCAATAATATCTTAATATTTAATGATTTTCTTAGGAACTTCTCAAATATCTTCTTACAAATCTTCTTGAGATGTTTGTTGCTAGGCAACCATTTTAGATAGCTATCTAGCTAGCAATGGCAATTATGTTAGCATATTTCTTACTGAGATTACTGTTCTAAAACATGTTCTTGGGTTAAAATAATCAATACTGAACGTTTCAGTAGAAGTTTGTGAGTGAACTGAACATGTTCAATTGCTTTCATGAGTTTTTTTCTCTCACTGCCCCTGAGTTTAAGACGAGGGTTTATCTATCTTAGAATTAAGAATATTTCCAAGGGCTTTATTTTCAAGATTCAAATTTCTTCTTAACGTTTTGCTTAAGGAGAAACATAAGAAATTGCGCCAGAAAATTTCCTAGGACCTTTTTGATGAATAGTAACTTTACTTTCTTCTTACGTCTATAGTTCAGGAATAAAATGGCAGTTAGGAAGACATTTCTTCTTAAGAAGGTTTTGTGAATCTGGGCCTAGAACTCTACAGAGCCAGTCTCTCCTGTTTATATTCAGGGGGCAGTCTCTCCTGTTGTTTATAATCAGGGGGCAGTCTCTCCTGTTGTTTATAATCAGGGGGCAGTCTCTCCTGTTTATAATCAGGGGGCAGTCTCTCCTGTTGTTTATAATCAGGGGGCAGTCTCTCCTGTTGTTTATATTCAGGGGTCAGTCTCTCCTGTTTATAATCAGGGGGCAGTCTCTCCTGTTTATATTCAGGGGGCAGTCTCTCCTGTTGTTTATATTCAGGGGGCAGTCTAACCTCCTGTTTATAATCAGGGGGCAGTCTCTCCTGTTGTTTATATTCAGGGGGCAGTCTAACCTCCTGTATATAATCAGGGGGCAGTCTCTCCTGTTTACATTCAGGTGGCAGTCTAACCTCCTGTTTATAATCAGGGGGCAGTCTAACCTCCTGTTTATATTCAGGGGGCAGTCTAACCTCCTGTTTATATTCAGGGGTCAGTCTCTCCTGTTTATATTCAGGGGGCAGTCTAACCTCCTGTTTATATTCAGGGGGCAGTCTAACCTCCTGTTTACAATCAGGGGCAGTCTCTCCTGTTGTTTATATTCAGGGGTCAGTCTCTCCTGTTGTTTATATTCAGGGGGCAGTCTCTCCTGGTGTTTATATTCAGGGGGCAGTCTATCCTCTTGTTTATAATCAGGGGGCAGTCTCTCCTGTTTATATTCAGGGGGCAGTCTAACCTCCTGTTTATAATCAGGGGGCAGTCTCTCCTGTTGTTTATATTGAGTGGTCAGTCTCTCCTGTTGTTTATATTCAGGGGGCAGTCTCTCCTGTTTATAATCAGGGGGCAGTCTCTCCTGTTGTTTATATTCAGGGGTCAATCTCTCCTGTTGTTTATATTCAGGGGGCAGTCTCTCCTGTTGTTTATATTCAGGGGTCAGTCTCTCCTGTTGTTTATATTCAGGGGTCAGTCTCTCCTGTTGTTTATATTCAGGGGCAGTCTCTCCTGTTGTTTATACTCAGGGGTCAGTCTCTCCTGTTGTTTATAATCAGGGGTCAGTCTCTCCTGTTGTTTATAGTCAGGGGTCAGTCTCTCCTGTTGTTTATATTCAGGGTCAGTCTCTCCTGTTGTTTATACTCAGGGGTCAGTCTCTCCTGTTGTTTATATTCAGGGGCAGTCTCTCCTGTTGTTTATACTCAGGGGTCAGTCTCTCCTGTTGTTTATATTCAGGGGCAGTCTCTCCTGTTGTTTATACTCAGGGGTCAGTCTCTCCTGTTGTTTATAATCAGGGTCAGTCTCTCCTGTTGTTTATACTCAGGGGTCAGTCTCTCCTGCTGTTTATAATCAGGGTCAGTCTCTCCTGTTGTTTATACTCAGGGGTCAGTCTCTCCTGCTGTTTATAATCAGGGTCAGTCTCTCCTGTTGTTTATACTCAGGGGTCAGTCTCTCCTGCTGTTTATAATCAGGGTGTCACGCCCTGACCTTAGTTATCTTTGTTTTCTTTATTATTTTGGTTAGGTCAGGGTGTGAAGAGGGTGGGTATGTGCTTGTTTTGTATTGTCTAGGGTTTTTGTAAGTCTAGGGGTTTAGTAAGTCTAGGGATATGTAGGTCTATGGTGGCCTGTATTGGTTCCCAATCAGAGGCAGCTGTTTATCGTTGTCTCTAATTAGGGACCATATTTAGATAGCCTTTTACCATAGCGTATTTGTGGGTTCTTATTCTGTTTAGTTGCCTGTCTGTACTTCTCATATTAGCTTCACGGTTCATTTTGTTATTTTGTTAGTTTGTTCTGTGTTCTTTCTTAATTAAAGAAGAACGTAAAGCATATCACTCTGCGCCTTGTGGTCTCCTCCTTACGACGACCGTGACACGGAGATGCGTTTTGCAAAATTACGAGGCATGTGTTTTTATTTCCATTCAGGCTTATTTCAGTTGGAGCTGTGGCAACTTCACCGATCTAGTCTTGGTGATGTGAGGTCATTTGACAGTTGATTTGTCAAATGGCAAGAGAGAAATACAGTGGTACAACAAATAGAATCTGTACCTCCATGATTAAAAGCAGAACTGTCACGCCCTGACCTTAGTTCCTTTTTTTATGTCTCTATTTTAGGTTGGTCAGGGCGTGAGTTGGGGTGGGCATTCTATGTTTTGTTCTGTGTTTGTATTTCTATGTGTTTAGGCCTGGTATGGTTCCCAATCAGAGGCAGCCTGTCAATCGTTGTCTCTGATTGAGAACCATACTTAGGCAGCCTGGTTTCGCCCTTGAGTTGTGGGTAGTTGTTTTGTGTGTATCACCTGACAGAACTGTTTCGTTCTCGTTATTTCTCGTTGTTATTTTGTTTAGTGTTCAGTTTTGATTAAATTTCAAACATGAAAACTTACCACGCTGCGTTTTGGTCTACTCCTTCTTCCACCAACGAAAACCGTTACCAGAACCAGACGGGGCAGCAGCCTAGTTACTCTTTATTCCATACTTCAGAATTATTAACTTCTTTCAGTGCTTTCAGTTTAATTTGAATTCCATTCCAATGAGGCCTTATGAATACTGCATTATGTATTTTGCTAATGTACAACACGCCCACGATAAGTGCCTGTGGGTTAATTGTAGCAGATTACTGAAATACATACAGTATGTCCTCTTCATTGTTACACTGCATCTCTCCGTCTGTTTTCATAGAGACAGAGCAAAGCCTGGAGGAGGGGTCGCTTGCTGTTATATCCCATGGTGATGCATATTCACATATTCATAGTTAACCTGTAGGTCCCATAGGGCTCTGGTCAAAAGTGGTGCACTTTGTAGGGATTAGGGTTCCATTTGGGAAGCAAACCAGTATTTACATGTTGACGACAAGGGTGGTGGGTATTTACAGAGGGGCATTTTGACATTCAATATTCATGAACATATGAACTACATCTATTAATAGAATAATGTATTAAAGTAAACCAGATTATGAGGAGTTTATATTTCTAAAGCCCAAACCCATCTCTCCTGGTCGGTGGCACCGTTCCGTTCTGATTGAGCCTGTGTCCAAAATGGACCCCTATTCTCTATTTATAGTGCAGTTCTACTAACTGGGGCTCATAGGGCTCTTGTCAAAAGTAGCACACTACATAGGGACTATAGTGTGCTAGTTGGGTCGCAGACTGATTATACGACAAGACAACCAACAGCACATTGTCAATCTGATAGTGTGCGAGAGGTGTAGTGAAGACCTGGCCGTTCCCAGCGGGGTGTGGGTTCTCTCCTCTCTCATCTCTCCTCTCTCTGTCAGTCCGTTTGTGACGGGCTGATTTCCACACGCTATGAGGTGGTCCTGTATGACTCAGTTGGTAGAACAAGGCGTTTGCGACGGCACGGTTGTGTGTTCGATTCCCGGTGGGGGAGGGGGGGAACCGATATATAAAAATGCACGTACACAATCTCTGTAAGTCGCATTGGATGAAAGCGGCTGCTAAATTCGATATATTACGCCCTGAATGAGGCCAGAGACAGACATCACGCTGCCTCGTGATGATAGAAGTCTCTCCTCTGGTCTTGGAGAGCGTGAAGATGACTTGATGACGGCGTGTTCCATAGAATCAGAATAGAAAATAGATGGTATTGATCTATGATGGTGTGTTCTGTCGTCTCAAGGCCTCCTCTCATCTCAGACTTTCATCAATAGCTGCTGCTATCTCCTCAGAAGAAGAAGAATCTTTCGGATCAGGGACTTTCTCCACTACTTTCATAGGGTGTGTCCGAAATCGCATCCTATTCCCTATATATATATATATATATTTGAGCCCTATGGGAATGGTTAAAAGTAGTGCACTATATAGGGAATAGGGTGCCACTTGGAATGCAGAAAAAACACTCCCATCACTGTGACAGTCAGTCTTTCATAGATAGTCCTATTAGCCTGATGTGGGAGTTCTGTTAAATTGGGTCAATCAGATCACACTCTGTGCACACAGCGCTGGTATTCATGATCCTCGAAGAGACCTCCTACAGAGCACAGAGTACTCTCAGTGGAATTAAGGAGATTAAGAACACATGCCAAATGGTACCCTATTCTCTATATAGGGCCCGATGGTCCCCTTGGTCAAACATAGTGCACTCTGGGTAAAGAATGCCATTTGGGATGCGGGACTAAGCCTGTTCATGGTTCTCTACGGTGTTGTCACCAGGCTGTTTTCACACCAAGCCCAAAACACTGGACTGAAGCTTCTTCTGAATCAGCATAATAAACGTGTCCCGGCTATAATCTGTTATTACTGATATCCACTCTTGAGGTTTTTTACATTTTTTTATTCTGCTTGGCTTTTGCCGTCTGTGAATAGTGTGAAATAATGGGATGGCTGACTGGGTGGCATAATGTATTGTTAAACCCCCACATTAAAACATATTACAATTTACTACATACTATAGAATACTGCAGTATGCTGTAATATACTGTAGAATACTACACTACACACTGTAGTATCCCTCGATCATGTCTAGTACTTACTGTAAAATGTTGCAGTGTACTGTAGAATACTATAGTAAATACTACAGTAGTGTCCGCAAAAAGACATTAGAGTTTTTTTTATTTTTTAACTATAGTAAATACCACAGTATTTAATATACATACAACCCTGCCCATTCCCTTCCCCCATAATGCAGTTTGTGCCATCCATAAGTGAGAAACCAACATGCCAAGTACAGACCATATAATGTGTTACCTACAGGTTCTAGTAAAGAACAGAATCTCTGTCCTCTCCGTTCAGAACCCCAGTCCAGCCTACCTACAGGTTCTAGTAAAGAACAGAATCTCTGACCTCTCCGTTCAGAACCCCAGTCCAGCCTACCTACAGGTCCTAGTAAAGAACAGAATCTCTGACCTCTCCATTCAGACCCCAGTCCTGCCTACCTACAGGTTCTAGTAAAGAACAGAATCTCTGACCTCTCCGTTCAGAACCCCAGTCCAGCCTACCTACAGGTTCTAGTAAAGAACAGAATCTCTGACCTCTCCATTCAGAACCCCAGTCCTACCTACCTACAGGTTCTAGTAAAGAACAGAATCTCTGTCCTCTCCATTCAGAACCTCAGTCCTACCTACCTACAGGTTCTAGTAAAAAACAGAATCTCTGACCTCTCCATTCATAACCCCAGTCCTGCCAACCTACAGGTTCTAGTAAAGAACAGAATCTCTGTCCTCTCCATTCAGAACCCCAGTCCTGCCAAACTACAGGTTCTAGTAAAGAACAGCATCTCTGACCTCTCCATTCATAACCCCAGTCCTGCCTACCTACAGGTTCTAGTAAAGAACAGAATCTCTGACCTCTCCATTCAGAACCCCAGTCCTGCCAACCTACAGGTTCTAGTAAAGAACAGCATCTCTGACCTCTCCATTCATAACCCCAGTCCTGCCAACCTACAGGTTCTAGTAAAGAACAGAATCTCTGACCTCTCCATTCAGAACCCCAGTCCTGCCAACCTACAGGTTCTAGTAAAGAACAGCATCTCTGACCTCTCCATTCATAACCCCAGTCCTGCCAAACTACAGGTTCTAGTAAAGAACAGAATCTCTGACCTCTCCATTCAGAACCCCAGTCCTGCCTACCTACAGGTTCTAGTAAAGAACAGAATCTCTGACCTCTCCATTCAGAACCCCAGTCCTACCTACCTACAGGTTCTAGTAAAGAACAGAATCTCTGACCTCTCCGTTCAGAACCCCAGTCCTGCCTACCTACAGGTTCTTGTAAAGAACAGAATCTCTGACCTCTCCATTCAGAACCCCAGTCCTGCCAACCTACAGGTTCTAGTAAAGAACATAATCTCTGACCTCTCGATTCAGACCCCAGTCCTGCCTACCTACAGGTTCTAGTAAAGAACAAAATCTCTGACCTCTCCATTCAGAACCCCAGTCCTGCCAACCTACAGGTTCTAGTAAAGAACAGAATATCTGACCTCTCCATTCAGAACCCCAGTCCTGCCAACCTACAGGTTCTAGTGAAGAACATAATCTCTGTCCTCTCCATTCAGAACCCCGGTCTTGCCAACCTACAGGTTCTAGTAAAGAACATAATCTCTGTCCTCTCCATTCAGAACCCCAGTCCTGCCAAACTACAGGTTCTAGTAAAGAACAGCATCTCTGACCTCTCCATTCATAACCCCAGTCCTGCCAACCTACAGGTTATAGTAAAGAACATAATCTCTGACCTCTCCATTCAGAACCCCAGTCCTGCCAACCTACAGGTTCTAGTAAAGAACAGAATCTCTGACCTCTCCATTCAGAACCCCAGTCCTGCCAACCTACAGGTTCTAGTAAAGAACAGCATCTCTGACCTCTCCATTCATAACCCCAGTCCTGCCAAACTACAGGTTCTAGTAAAGAACAGAATCTCTGACCTCTCCATTCAGAACCCCAGTCCTGCCTACCTACAGGTTCTAGTAAAGAACAGAATCTCTGACCTCTCCATTCAGAACCCCAGTCCTGCCAACCTACAGGTTCTAGTAAAGAACAGAATCTCTGACCTCTCCGTTCAGAACCCCAGTCCTGCCTACCTACAGGTTCTTGTAAAGAACAGAATCTCTGACCTCTCCATTCAGAACCCCAGTCCTGCCAACCTACAGGTTCTAGTAAAGAACAAAATCTCTGACCTCTCCATTCAGACCCCCAGTCCTGCCTACCTACAGGTTCTAGTAAAGAACAGAATCTCTGACCTCTCCATTCAGATCCCCAGTCCTGCCTACCTACAGGTTCTAGTAAAGAACAGAATCTCTGACCTCTCCATTCAGAACCCCAGTCCTGCCAACCTACAGGTTCTAGTAAAGAACACCTACACGCCTACCTACAGGGTGAAACAAAACATTAGGACTGTGTTCTTAATGTATTAACGACACTATATATTGAATGTGGTATAAGTTTGACACTCAACCATTCCATTGAACATACTTTATCCCAGACCTTGAAAGCATGGTTGTTGTATAACTATTGTGGGTTGATTGCTTAGCAGTCTACACACCAGCTTAAACAACTTTACAATGTTAGCAAACTTTGTACAATTTATTGTTTTGATTGTTCCCATGAAGTTGAAATATGTTGACTTTTGTGTTGTGGAAACATGTTGTTTCTCCACATTGCAGTGTGTGTCTTTGTTGTTGTTGTTGTTGATGATGTTGTTGCTGGGTTTTTGTAGTGATTGTTATAAAATTCCTAATTTGCATTATACATGTCTGTTCCAGCCTTTTGACAACAGACAGAAAAGAAACAATATACATATTGATAAAGACGGGCAGACAGGCAGCTGGATTAACTGAGCTCGGGTAATTTTCATCAACCCTTGGCTTATTCCAAACACAATTAACCTTTCCAAACAAACTGCACTTATCAGGGAGAATTCGCCAGGCAGACGGGAAGGGGGGAATATAAAACAAGACCACATGTTGCGTTTTGCAAAATGAGCCTGGAGCTGTGTTGACATTACTAATATATATATATATATATATATATATCTGCTTTGAAAGAAACTCTGCAATCAATATGTTGTTGTTATTGTAAAACAAATCTATATAGATAATGTATTCTAAATGACTTGCTTGGTTAAATAAAGGCAAAATAAAAATCTACTGTAGATAATGGAGTTGATGTGACGTTAGTATCTTTAGTTATAATCGGTTATAAAGCTGAGTTAACTTAAAACGACATGACTTGTCTCAACTTGACATACTGAGGGATTGCTTCCACGCTGTTTCTGATACAGTTTTGAACATGTTTGATTCGTATTTATTTGATGTATTATAACGGCCGTTATCTGACGCCAACGACGACAGCTAGTCTTTACTGGGGACCGACACATCGCCAAAAAGACATTGCTAACAAAACACTTTGGAGTTGACATAAATTTAAAAAACATAAGACGTCCACTGTGTGTGTGTGTGTGTGTGTGTGTGTGTGCATCTGTCTCAAACATAATGTCTGTTAACAAGGCAAATACCCTCTTCTACATAGACCCAGCCTGACTAGACCTGAGCCAGTACATTGAGACAGTACATTGAGCCAGTAGATATGAGCCAGTAGTTATGAGCCAGTAGATATGAACCAGTAGATATTAACCAATAGATATGAACCAGTAGATATGAGCCAGTACATTGAGCCAGTAGATATGAGCCAGTAGATATGAGGCAGTATATATGAGCCAGTACATTGAGCCAGTAGATATGAGCCAGTAGATATGAAACAGTAGATATGAACCAGTAGATATGAGCCAGTACATTGAGCCAGTAGATATGAGCCAGTAGATATGAAACAGTAGATATGAACCAGTAGATATGAACCAGTAGATCTGAACCAGTAGATATGAACCAGTAGATATGAGCCAGTAAATATGAACCAGTAGATATGAACCAGTAGCTGAAACACAAAGTGTGCATACTAATTAGCACCCTTTCCCTTTTGGTCTAAAGTAGTGAACTATATGGGTATAAGGTGCTCTTTGGGATCAAATCCAGGGTGCTGAAGAGTTAACTGATGTGACCACTTCACCGTCTCTCCCAGGAGCCTCACACACAGTGCCGGCCGACTGGGTTTCATGTAGTGGGGCTGCCTTTGTGCCGACTCACTGCCCAACCCCATCCCTTACCAGTAGCCTGGTCCCAGATCTGTCTGTTTGTGTGTTTCTGTCTGGATAACTCCTATGGTTATTGTCACGCCATGTACAACTGAGGATCCCGTTCCTCCTAGGGCCTAACCCTGCCCCTGTTTGACCTGCAGGATATGTCTGGTAACTTACCCTGCCCCTGTTTGACATGCAGGATATGTCTGGTAACTTACCCTGTCCCTGTTTGACCTACAGGATATGTCTGGTAACTTACCCTGCCCCTGTTGTTTGACCTGCAGGATATGTCTGGTAACTTACCCTGTCCCTGTTGTTTGACCTGCAGGATATGTCTGGTAACTTACCCTGTCCCTGTTGTTTGACCTGCAGGATATGTCTGTTAACTTACCCTGCCCCTGTTTGACCTGCAGGATATGTCTGGTAACTTACCCTGTCCCTGTTGTTTGACCTGCAGGATATGTCTGGTAACTTACCCTGTCCCTGTTTGACCTGCAGGATATGTCTGGTAACTTACCCTGTCCCTGTTTGACCTGCAGGATATGTCTGGTAACTTACCCTGTCCCTGTTTGACCTGCAGGATATGTCTGGTAACTTACCCTGCCCCTGTTTGACCTGCAGGATATGTCTGGTAACTTACCCTGCCCCTGTTGTTTGACCTGCAGGATATGTCTGGTAACTTACCCTGTCCCTGTTGTTTGACCTGCAGGATATGTCTGGTAATCTACCCTGTCCCTGTTGTTTGACCTGCAGGATATGTCTGGTAACTTACCCTGTCCCTGTTTGACCTGCAGGATATGTCTGGTAACTTACCCTGTCCCTGTTTGACCTGCAGGATATGTCTGGTAACTTACCCTGCCCCTGTTTGACCTGCAGGATATGTCTGGTAACTTACCCTGCCCCTGTTTGACCTGCAGGATATGTCTGGTAACTTACCCTGCCCCTGTTGTTTGACCTGCAGGATATGTCTGGTAACTTACCCTGTCCCTGTTGTTTGACCTGCAGGATATGTCTGGTAATCTACCCTGTCCCTGTTGTTTGACCTGCAGGATATGTCTGGTAACTTACCCTGCCCCTGTTTGACCTGCAGGATATGTCTGGTAACTTACCCTGTCCCTGTTGTTTGACCTGCAGGATATGTCTGGTAACTTACCCTGTCCCTGTTGTTTGACCTGCAGGATATGTCTGGTAACTTACCCTGTCCCTGTTTGACCTGCAGGATATGTCTGGTAACTTACCCTGTCCCTGTTTGAGCAGCAGGATATGTCTGGTAACTTACCCTGTCCCTGTTTGACCTGCAGGATATGTCTGGTAACTTACCCTGTCCCTGTTTGAGCAGCAGGATATGTCTGGTAACTTACCCTGTCCCTGTTTGACCTGCAGGATATGTCTGGTAACTTACCCTGTCCCTGTTGTTTGACCTGCAGGATATGTCTGGTAACTTACCCTGTCCCTGTTTGACCTGCAGGATATGTCTGGTAACTTACCCTGTCCCTGTTGTTTGACCTGCAGGATATGTCTGGTAACTTACCCTGTCCCTGTTTGACCTGCAGAATATGTCTGGTAACTTACCCTGTCCCTGTTGTTTGACCTGCAGGATATGTCTGGTAACTTACCCTGTCCCTGTTGTTTGACCTGCAGGACATGTCTGGTAACTTACCCTGTCCCTGTTTGACCTGCAGGATATGTCTGGTAACTTACCCTGTCCCTGTTTGAGCAGGATCCAGTGCCACCTGGGAGGGCCTAATGGGACCCATGCTGCCAGCCCAGTTTGCCCGGATGACATCACTGTCAGCGCCAGGTGTTGCTCTCATGACCGGAGACTGGAGACCCCACTCAACATCAGGTTTGACCCTGTCAATCAATCAATCAATCAATCAATTCATCAGGTTGGATATGTCAGTCAATCAATTTATCAATTAACACACGATTTCATGTTTTTGTCCATACTGTATATTCATGTATTGAGGAAAATATTGTACTGCATAATACACTCGTACAGGCTCATTTTGTATTCGTCAGACTGAGTAGTTGGTGCTTGAAATAAGCATTTAGTCCTACACTCTGTGAAGAATACATTTGAACGTAACACAACCCTTGACCTTCTCAAAAATATGTCATCATTGTAAGAAACGTTCCTATTGCTTACAGTAGGAGAACAGATCTACTGTACTGTGGGCTTCCGTAGGCCTTTATATCTTTGTTTTCGGGGAGGTTGACATCTCAACATCAAATGCTTTTATGTCTTCTTTCATCATTCCTCGTGTCTGGATAAAGGCTGAACCAATCTGTCCATCATTGATTTAAAGTGTACCATGTAAAGAGATGAAATGTATCACTGTGGTGTGACAGCACCTCCTTCACTCCGCTCTCAGTCAAGTAAACATACAGTGGGGAGAACAGGTATTTGCTACACTGACGATTTTGCAGGTTTTCCCACTTACAAAGCACGTAGAGGTCTGTAATTTATATCATAGGTACACTTCAACTGTGAGAGACGGAATCTAAAACAAAAATCCAGAAACTTGTTCTCACCACTGTATCTCCTATGAGTACATGCATCTCCCATGAGTACTGTAGAAACAGACTGTGTTTCTGTGTGTGTGTGCAAGTGTGTGTGTGTGAGCGTGCGTGTGTGTGTGTGTGTGTGCGTGCGTGCGTGCGTGTGTGTGTGTGTGTGCGTGTCTCATACTCTAGCAAGGTATCAGATCATCTCTGTACACATTATTACATCTGTTTGTTCATCATCCACAGTCCTTGAGTGCAACATTTTAACATTTTAACATGTTTGAGCAAGTGGAAAGTGCTGTAAAACACATTACCTCAATTACCTCGACTAACCGGTGCCCCCGCACATTGACTCTGTACAGGTACCCCTTGTATATCGTCTCCACATTGACTCTGTACAGGTACCCCTTGTATATCGTCTCCACATTGACTCTGTACAGGTACCCCTTGTATATCGTCTCCACATTGACTCTGTACAGGTACCCCTTGTATATCGTCTCCACATTGACTCTGTACAGGTACCCCTTGTATATCGTCTCCACATTGACTCTGTACAGGTACCCCTTGTATATCGTCTCCACATTGACTCTGTACAGGTACCCCTTGTATATCGTCTCCACATTGACTCTGTACAGGTACCCCTTGTATATCGTCTCCACATTGACTCTGTACCAGTACCCCCTGTATATAGCCTCCACATTGACTCTGTACAGGTACCCCTTGTATATCGCCTCCACATTGACTCTGTACAGGTACCCCTTGTATATCGTCTCCACATTGACTCTGTACAGGTACCCCCTGTATATAGCCTGTGTACAGGTACCCCCTGTATATAGCCTCCACATTGACTCTGTACTGGTACAGGTACCCCCTGTATATAGCCTCCACATTGACTCTGTACTGGTACAGGTACCCCCTGTATATAGCCTCCACATTGACTCTGTACTGGTACAGGTACCCCTTGTATATAGCCTCCACATTGACTCTGTACCAGTACCCCCTGTATATCGTCTCGCTATTGTTGTTGTTTACTGCTGCTCTTTAAATACTTGTTACTTTTATTTCTTAATCTCAGTTTATTAAAAAAATATAAACTGTATTGTTGGTTAGGGGCTCGTAAGTAAGCATTTCACTGTAAGGTCTGTTGTATTCAGCATTTCACTGTAAGGTCTGTTGTATTCAGCATTTCACTGTAAGGTCTGTTGTATTCAGCATTTCACTGTAAGGTCTGTTGTATTCAGCATTTCACTGTCAGGTCTACTACACCTGTTGTATTCAGCATTTCACTGTAAGGTCTACTACACCTGTTGTATTCAGCATTTCACTGTAAGGTCTACTACACCTGTTGTATTCAGCATTTCACTGTAAGGTCTACTACACCTGTTGTATTCAGCATTTCACTGTAAGGTCTACTACACCTGTTGTATTCAGCATTTCACTGTAAGGTCTACTACACCTGTTGTATTCAGCATTTCACTGTCAGGTCTACTACACCTGTTGTATTCAGCATTTCACTGTAAGGTCTACTACACCTGTTGTATTCAGCATTTCACTGTAAGGTCTACCTACACCTGTTATATTCAGCATTTCACTGTAAGGTCTACCTACACCTGTTGTATTCAGCATTTCACTGTAAGGTCTACTACACCTGTTGTATTCATCATTTCACTGTAAGGTCTACTACACCTGTTGTATTCAGCATTTCACTGTAAGGTCTACTACACCTGTTGTATTCAGCATTTCACTGTCAGGTCTACTACACCTGTTGTATTCAGCATTTCACTGTAAGGTCTACTACACCTGTTGTATTCAGCATTTCACTGTAAGGTCTACCTACACCTGTTATATTCAGCATTTCACTGTAAGGTCTACCTACACCTGTTGTATTCAGCATTTCACTGTAAGGTCTACTACACCTGTTGTATTCATCATTTCACTGTAAGGTCTACTACACCTGTTGTATTCAGCATTTCACTGTAAGGTCTACCTACACCTGTTGTATTCAGCATTTCACTGTGAGGTCTACTACACCTGTTGTATTCAGCATTTCACTGTAAGGTCTACTACACCTGTTGTATTCAGCATTTCACTGTAAGGTCTACTACACCTGTTGTATTCAGCATTTCACTGTAAGGTCTACTACACCTGTTGTATTCAACATTTCACTGTAAGGTCTACTACACCTGTTGTATTCAGCATTTCACTGTAAGGTCTACTACACCTGTTGTATTCAACATTTCACTGTGAGGTCTACTACACCTGTTGTATTCAGCATTTCACTGTAAGGTCTACTACACCTGTTGTATTCAGCATTTCACTGTAAGGTCTACTACACCTGTTGTATTCAACATTTCACTGTGAGGTCTACTACACCTGTTGTATTCAACATTTCACTGTAAGGTCTACTACACCTGTTGTATTCGGCACATGTGACTCATAACATTTGATTTGATTCAGCCAACTTGACACAACTGAGGGAAGCATTGGAGTCAACATGGGCCAACATCCCTGTGGAACGCTTTAGACACCTTGTAGAGTCAACATGGGGCCAGCATCCCTGTGGAACGCTTTCAACACCTTGTAGAGTCATCACGGGCCAACATCCCTGTGGAACGCTTTAGACACCTTGTAGAGTCCAATGCGCCTATGAATTGAGGATGTTCTGAGGGCAAAAGGGGGTGCAACTCAGTATTAGGAAGGTGTTCCTAATATTTTGTCCACTCAATGTGTACCTCTATGCTCTTACCATAGACATCCTTATGTTGCATATCTCTATGCTCGTACTATTGATAACTCTATACTGCATATTTCTAGGCTCGTACTATAGATAACTCTATACTGCATATATCTATGCTCGTACTATAGATAACTCTAAGCTGCATATTAATTTGTTAGTCTCATTCCTTACTGTGTTTAGTGTTTAGTAAATATAGACACAACTGGAACATGGGTAGTGGCTGAATCCAATTGGTTCACCTTTTAGCCCACCCATTGTGTTTTGTCCTTCATTATAGCTCTCCTCTGTGTGTGTGTGTGTGTGTGTGTGTGTGTGCGTGTGTGTTTGATGCTGTGTGTGTGTGTGTGTGTGTGCGTGTGTGTGTGTGCGTGCGTGCGTGACTCCTAATTAGATTGCAGAGAACAAGTATTGATTTTGCTATTGTGCTCCATCAATATTCACACCGCCATCAGGCTGCAATAAATATCCCTGATTTGTTATGTCCCAGCTGGAATACATTCAATATCATATCTGTGGAAGATATTAACATCAGCTCAACATTACTGCTGTATCCCTGAAAGGAGAGAAGAGCTTTACCTGAAAGGAATGTGGAAGATATTAACATCAGCTCAACATTACTGCTGTATCCCTGAAAGGAGAGAAGAGCTTTACCTGAAAGGAATGTGGAAGATATTAACATCAGCTCAACATTACTGCTGTATACCTGAAAGGAGAGAAGAGCTTTACCTGAAAGGAATGTGGAAGATATTAACATCAGCTCAACATTACTGCTGTATCCCTGAAAGGAGAGAAGAGCTTTACCTGAAAGGAATGTGGAAGATATTAACATCAGCTCAACATTACTGCTGTATACCTGAAAGGAGAGAAGAGCTTTACCTGAAAGGAATGTGGAAGATATTAACATCAGCTCAACATTACTGCTGTATCCCTGAAAGGAGAGAAGAGCTTTACCTGAAAGGAATGTGGAAGATATTAACATCAGCTCAACATTACTGCTGTATCCCTGAAAGGAGAGAAGAGCTTTACCTGAAAGGAATGTGGAAGATATTAACATCAGCTCAACATTACTGCTGTATCCCTGAAAGGAGAGAAGAGCTTTACCTGAAAGGAATGTGGAAGATATTAACATCAGCTCAACATTACTGCTGTATCCCTGAAAGGAGAGAAGAGCTTTACCTGAAAGGAATGTGGAAGATATTAACATCAGCTCAACATTACTGCTGTATCCCAGAAAGGAATGTAGAAGATACTAACACCAGGACAACATTGTACTGTATCCCTGACAGGAATGTGGAAGATATTAACATCAGGTCAACATTGTACTGTATCCCTGACAGGAATGTAGAAGATACTAACATCAGGTCAACATTGTACTGTATACCTGAAAGGAATGTGGAAGATATTAACATCAGGTCAACATTGTACTGTATCCCTGACAGGAATGTAGAAGATATCAACATTACCACTATATACCTGAAGAGGAGAGAAGAGCTTTACCTGACAGGAATGTAGAAGATATTAACATTACCACTATATACCTGAAGAGGAGAGAAGAGCTTTACCTGACAGGAATGTGGAAGATATTAACATCAGGTCAACATTGTACTGTATACCTGACAGGAATGTAGAAGATACTAACATCAGGCCAACATTGTACTGTATACCTGACAGGAATGTAGAAGATACTAACATCAGGTCAACATTGTACTGTATACCTGACAGGAATGTAGAAGATACTAACATCAGGCCAACATTGTACTGTATACCTGACAGGAATGTAGAAGATACTAACATCAGGTCAACATTGAACTGTATACCTGACAGGAATGTAGAAGATATCAACATTGTACTGTATACCTGACAGGAATGTAGAAGATATCAACATCAGGTCAACATTGCTAGGTAAAGTCCCCCCTTATCTCAGCTCGCTGGTCACCATAGCATCTCCCACCTGTAGCACACGCTCCAGCAGGTATATCTCTCTAGTCACCCCCAAAACCAATTCTTTCTTTGGCCGCCTCTCTTTCCAGTTCTCTGCTGCCAATGACTGGAACGAACTACAAAAATCTCTGAAACTGGAAACTCTTATCTCCCTCACTAGCTTTAAGCACCAACTGTCAGAGCAGCTCACAGATTACTGCACCTGTACATAGCCCACATATAATTTAGCCCTATCAACTACCTCTTTCCCAACTGTATTTAATTTATTTATTTATTTTGCTCCTTTGCACCCCATTATTTTTATTTCTACTTTGCACATTCTTCCATTGCAAAACTACCATTCCAGTGTTTTACTTGCTATATTGTATTTACCTTGCCACCAAGGCCTTTTTTTGCCTTTACCTCCCTTCTCACCTCATTTGCTCACATTGTATATAGACTTGTTTATACTTTATTATTGACTGTATGTTTGTTTTACTCCATGTGTAACTCTGTGTTGTTGTATCTGTCGAACTGCTTTGCTTTATCTTGGCCAGGTCGCAATTGTAAATGAGAACTTGTTCTCAACTTGCCTACCTGGTTAAATAAAGGTAAAATAAATAAAAAATAAATAAATAAATTGTACTGTATACCTGACAGGAATGTAGAAGATACTAACATCAGGTCAACATTGTACTGTATCCCTGACAGGAATGTAGAAGATACTAACACCAGGACAACATTGTACTGTATACCTGACAGGAATGTAGAAGATACTAACACCAGGACAACATTGTACTGTATACCTGACAGGAATGTAGAAGATACTAACACCAGGACAACATTGTACTGTATACCTGACAGGAATGTAGAAGATACTAACACCAGGACAACATTGTACTGTATACCTGACAGGAATGTAGAAGATACTAACACCAGGACAACATTGTACTGTATACCTGACAGGAATGTAGAAGATACTAACACCAGGACAACATTGTACTGTATACCTGACAGGAATGTAGAAGATACTAACACCAGGACAACATTGTACTGTATACCTGACAGGAATGTAGAAGATACTAACATCAGGTCAACATTGTACTGTATACCTGACAGGAATGTAGAAGATACTAACACCAGGTCAACATTGTACTGTATCCCTGACAGGAATGTAGAAGATACTAACACCAGGTCAACATTGTACTGTATCCCTGACAGGAATGTAGAAGATACTAACACCAGGTCAACATTGTACTGTATACCTGACAGGAATGTAGAAGATACTAACACCAGGACAACATTGTACTCTACCACAGAGGCAGTAAAGCTTTTGTTGGTATTAAAAAGTTACAGCTACTGTTGTTTCAGAGGCACTTGACTTGACCGTTTTCACAGGTGATCTTCTGCTATTTAATAGACATATACTCCTATAATTGGTTACTAACATGGTTACCGAACTCAGCCTGGTTGTGCATTTTGTAATGAATCCCCAAAAGATGAACAAGTCATTTTGTATAATTGCAACATTTTCCACCTGGTAAAAAATTAGACCATTATTCCAACAAAGAGAGAGAGTGAGAGAGAGAGTGTGTGTGTTTGTGTGTGTGTTAGCATGGAACCTGGGGGGTTTAAAATGAAAGCTTTGACACAGACAGTAATGTAGAACATTTAACACAGACAGTAACACAGACAGCAATGTAGAACATTTAACACAGACAGTAATGTTGAACATTTGACTCAGATAGTAATGTAGAACATTTAACACAGATAGTAATGTAGAACATTTAACACAGATAGTAACACAGACAGTAATGTTAAACATTTAACACAGATAGTAATGTAGAACATTTAACACAGACAGTAATGTTAAACATTTAACACAGACAGTAATGTTAAACATTTAACACAGACAGTAATGTAGAACATTTAACACAGACAGTAATGTAGAACATTTAACACAGACAGTAATGTAGAACATTTAACACAGACAGCAATGTTAAACATTTAACACAGACAGTAATGTAGAACATTTAACACAGACAGTAATGTAGAACATTTAACACAGACAGTAATGTTAAACATTTAACACAGACAGTAATGTTAAACATTTAACACAGACAGTAATGTTAAACATTTAACACAGACAGTAATGTTAAACATTTAACACAGACAGTAATGTAGAACATTTAACACAGACAGTAATGTAGAACATTTGACACAAACAGTAATGTAGAACATTTGACACAGACAGTAATGTAGAACATTTGACACAAACAGTAATGTAGAACATTTGACACAGACAGTAATGTAGACATTTGACACAAACAGTAATGTAGAACATTTAACACAGACAGTAATGTAGAACATTTGACACAGACAGTAATGTTAAACATTTAACACAGACAGTAATGTAGAACATTTAACACAGACAGTAATGTAGAACATTTGACACAGACAGTAATGTAGAACATTTGACACAAACAGTAATGTAGAACATTTGACACAGACTGTAATGTAGAACATTTGACACAGACAGTAATGTTGAACATTTGACACAGAAAGTAATGTTAAACATTTAACACAGACAGTAATGTTAAACATTTGACACAGACAGTAATGTTAAACATTTGACACAGACAGTAATGTTAAACTTTTGACACAGACAGTAATGTTAAACATTTAACACAGACAGTAATGTAGAACATTTAACACAGACAGTAATGTAGAACATTTAACACAGACAGTAATGTTGAACATTTGACACAGACAGTAATGTAGAACATTTAACACAGACAGTAATGTAGAACATTTGACAAGGACAGTAATGTAGAACATTTAACACAGACAGTAATGTAGAACATTTAACACAGATAGTAATGTAGAACATTTAACACAGACAGTAATGTTGAACATTTGACTCAGACAGTAATGTTGAACATTTGACTCAGACAGTAATGTTGAACATTTGACTCAGACAGTAATGTAGAACATTTGACACAGACAGTAATGTAGAACATTTAACACAGACAGTAATGTTGAACATTTGACTCAGACAGTAATGTTGAACATTTAACACAGACAGTAATGTAGAACATTTGACACAGACAGTAATGTAGAACATTTGACACAAACAGTAATGTAGAACATTTGACACAGACAGTAATGTAGAACATTTGACACAGACAGTAATGTAGAACATTTAACACAGACAGTAATGTTGAACATTTGACACAGACAGTAATGTAGAACATTTGACACAGACAGTAATGTAGAACATTTAACACAGACAGTAATGTAGAACATTTGACACAGACAGTAATGTAGAACATTTGACACAGACAGTAATGTTGAACATTTAACACAGATAGTAATGTTGAACATTTGACACAGACAGTAATGTAGAACATTTGACACAGACAGTAATGTAGAACATTTAACACAGACAGTAATGTAGAACATTTGACACAGACAGTAATGTAGAACATTTGACACAGACAGTAATGTTGAACATTTAACACAGACAGTAATGTTGAACATTTGACACAGACAGTAATGTTGAACATTTGACACAGACAGTAATGTTGAACATTTGACACAGACAGTAATGTAGAACATTTGACACAGACAGTAATGCAGAACATTTAACACAGACAGTAATGTAGAACATTTAACACAGACAGTAATGTAGAACATTTAACACAGACAGTAATGTTAAACATTTGACACAGACAGTAATGTAGAACATTTGACACAGACAGTAATGTTGAACATTTAACACAGACAGTAATGTAGAACATTTGACACAGACAGTAATGTAGAACATTTGACACAGACAGTAATGTAGAACATTTGACACAGACAGTAATGTTAAACATTTGACACAGACAGTAATGTAGAACATTTGACACAGACAGTAATGTTGAACATTTAACACAGACAGTAATGTAGAACATTTGAGTGTTCAATTGAATCTGAATAATCTTCGTCCGCTGTTCCCCTAACTGTTGTCTCCAATCATCATCATCATCACCATCATCATCATCATCACCCAGTACGTGTGTCCGTCTGTCTGCTTGGTCATGTTGTGTTCTGCTCTCCTCCCAACCTCTAGCTGTAAAGACCTGCCTGGGAGGACGGGACAAGTCATCCACAGCTAGATTGATGTGATGTACCTCAACTCCCCGGTGCCTCAGCACATTGACTGTGCACCGAAACCCTCCTGTTTAAATTGGGGTTTCCCCCCACTGCTCCTCTTTAATTGCTTGTTACTTTTATCTCTTATTTCTTATCTGTATTTTTTGTTGTTTGTCTAAACTGTGCTGTCGGTTAGGGGCTCGTAAATCAGCATTTCACTGTAAGGTCTCCTCCACCTTGTTGTATTCGGCGCGTGTGATCAATAACATTTCATTTGATGTGATGTGGCTCCTGAACATATACTTTTGAGTTGATTACTCAGCTGCAAATTACATTGAGATAGATTTGCAATTTTATCATCATATTATTATACCAACAACAACAACAACAACAACAAAATCCAGTCCACAAGCTAACGTGCCGTCTCTCTCTCTCTCTTTACTCTTGCAGATAAGCGGTTGTCCAGGAGAAGAGCGTCATGCGCTGCGACGTTGGTGCTGCATACACTGCAGGAAACAACCCCGGAGAAACACACAGAGGTAGGTAGGTGGTCGTCTTAGACCTCAAACAGCACCCTATTCCCTATGTAGTGCACTACTTTTAACCAGAGCACTATGGGCCCAGGTCAAAGGTAGTGCGCACTACGTAAATAAGGAAAGAGGGGGGTTTTCATTTGGCACGTACAATGTTCATTGACTTACACTGAAGCTGTGGCATAACTACATCTATCAGATCTAGGCCACATCCGACCACACAACAATGTTCATTAACTTACACTGAAGCTATGGCATAACTACCTCTACCAGATCTAGGCCACATCCGACCACACAACAATGTTCATTAACTTACACTGAAGCTGTGGCATAACTACATCTATCAGATCTAGGCCACATCCGACCACACAACAATGTTCATTAACTTACACTGAAGCTGTGGCATAACTACATCTATCAGATCTAGGCCACATCCGACCACACAACAATGTTCATTAACTTACACTGAAGCTATGGCATAACTACCTCTACCAGATCTAGGCCACATCCAACCACACAACAATGTTCATTAACTTACACTGAAGCTGTGGCATAACTACCTCTACCAGATCTAGGCCACATCCAACCACACCAGCTGTTATCAAGGTTTTAGTCCTGTGTGCCGTAGTGAGACATGACAAATGGATTTGATGGAACAGAGGAAGAGTTCTACTTTGATAATCGATGTCAGATGATGAGCAGTGGTATAAAGTACTTTAATAAAAATACTTGAAAGTACTAATTAAATAGTTTTGGGGGGTATCTGTACTTTACGATTTTTTTTTATTTTTACCATTATTTTTTTTATCTCACTATATTCCTGAAGAAAATCATGTTTACTCCAGACATTTCCCCTGACAACCAAAAGTACTCGTTACATTTTGAATTGAAAAATGGTCTAATTCATGCACTTATCAAGAGAACATCCCTGGTCATCTCTACTGCCTCTGATCTGGAGGACTCACTAAACAGAGAACATCCCTGGTCCTCCCTACTGTCTCTGATCTGGAGGACTCACTAAACAGAGAACATCCCTGGTCGTCCCTACTGCCTCTGATCTGGTGGACTCACTAAACAGAGAACATCCCTGGTCGTCCCTACTGCCTCTGACCTGGAGGACTCACTAAACAGAGAACATCCCTGGTCATCCCTACTGCCTCTGATCTGGAGGACTCACTAAACAGAGAACATCCCTGATCATCCCTACTGCCTCTGACCTGGAGGACTCACTAAACAGAGAACATCCCTGGTCATCCCTACTGCCTCTGATCTGGAGGACTCACTAAACAGAGAGCATCCCTGGTCATCCCTACTGCCTCTGACCTGGAGGACTCACTAAACAGAGAACATCCCTGGTCATCCCTACTGCCTCTGATCTGGAGGACTCACTAAACAGAGAACATCCCTGGTCGTCCCTACTGCCTCTGATCTGGAGGACTCACTAAACAGAGAACATCCCTGGTCATCCCTACTGCCTCTGATCTGGAGGACTCACTAAACAGAGAACATCCCTGGTCATCTCTACTGCCTCGGGTCTGTAGGACTCACTAAACAGAGAACATCCCTGGTCATCTCTACTGCCTCGGGTCTGTAGGACTCACTAAACAGAGAACATCCCTGGTCATCTCTACTGCCTCTGATCTGGAGGACTCACTAAACAGAGAACATCCCTGGTCATCCCTACTGCCTCTGATCTGGAGGACTCACTAAACAGAGAACATCCCTGGTCATCCCTACTGCCTCTTATCTGGAGGACTCACTAAACAGAGAACATCCCTGGTCATCCCTACTGCCTCTGATCTGGAGGACTCACTAAACAGAGAACATCACTGGTCATCCCTACTGCCTCTGATCTGGTGGACTCACTAAACAGAGAACATCCCTGGTCATCCCTACTGAATCTGATCTGGAGGACTCACTAAACAGAGAACATCCCTGGTCGTCCCTACTGCCTCTGATCTGGTGGACTCACTAAACACATGCTTCGTTTGTAAATGATGTCTGAGGGTTGGAGCGTGGCCCCTGGCTACACGTAAATTAAACAAAACAAGAAAATGATGCTGTCTGGTTTTCATTAATATAAGGAATTTTAAATGATTTATACTTTTACTTTTTTTTTGTATATTTTAGCCATCAGTACTTTGAAGTACATTTAAAACCAAATACTTTTATACTTTTATTCAAGTAATATTTTACCGGGTGACTTTCACTTTTATTTTCATTTTCTATTTTAATTTTTCTATTTTAATTTTCTATACTTTTACTCCAGTATGACAATTGGGGTCCTTTTTTCCATCACTGATAATGAGAAGTCTCTCGTCACAGCTGAGTAGCCGATCTGCTTCTGGGTGCTGAGATAAGAGGTTGGTTCTTCCTGTTTGGAAGATTTTGGTTGATGCTGCTTTGTTCACTCTACCTACCAACATAAAACGTCTTCCTGCTCGCCAAATTAGATGTTGGAAAGGGGCACCAGGACAGAGTCGGTAAGATTTAGGGTCCAAATACCACTGCTTCATCTTGGCTCTGATAGGAAGAGAGGTCAATTTAAGTCCTCTGCCGGTAATTGTTTGCAAAATCCTCCCAGCTGTATTAATTAGTAAAACTCCCCCAGAAGGAGAGGATGTGTAAATCATTAAAAGTCGAATGAATGCTGTGGGGGCGGTTCGTCTACAGTCTCGGCACACCAGCCTCTTTATTAGTCCCAAATGGCTCCCTGTTCCCTTTATAGTACACTATTTTTGACCTGGGCTCTGGTCAAAAGTAGTGCACTACATATGGGGAATAGGGTGCCATTTGGGACCAATCGTCTCCCCCTCTGTGAAGGGGTTCAGTAATCTAAGGGGTTGGTCATGCGTTGCCTTAGTAATTGAACGGCTCTGGCTGTATCTGGGACGGTGTTGTGGACATTACAAGGGTAAAGCATTTGTCACACTATAATCAACACTCCTTATTTCACTATTAACCCAGGATTTAAAAAAAAAACAATAGAAGTGAAATTATTTTAATGTTCATTTTCCTCCGTGAATAAACAAAACTGGATGGTTTTTTACCTTTATTTAACAAGACAGTTAGGAACAAATTCTTACTTTCAATGACGGCCTGGGAACAGTGGGTTAACTGCCTGTTCAGGGGCAGAACGACAGATCTGTACCTTGTCAGCTCGGGGATTTGAACTTGCAACCTTCCGGTTACTAGTTCAACAATCTAACCACTAGGGTACCTGCCGTCCCTACACTCTAACCACTAGGCTACCTGCCGTCCCTACACTCTAACCACTAGGCTACCCTGCCGCCCCTACACTCTAACCACTAGACTACCTGCCGTCCCTACACTCTAACCACTAGGCTACCCTGCCGTCCCTACACTCTAACCACTAGGCTACCCTGCCGTCCCTACACTCTAACCACTAGGCTACCCTGCCGTCCCTACACTCTAACCACTAGGCTACCTGCCGTCCCTACACTCTAAAAACTAGGCTACCTTGCCGTCCCTACACTCTAACCACTAGGCTACCCTGCCGTCCCTACACTCTAACCACTAGGCTACCTGCCGTCCCTACACTCTAACCACTAGGCTACCTGCCGTCCCTACACTCTAACCACTAGGCTACCTGCCATCCCTACACTCTAACCACTAGGCTACCTGCCGTCCCTACACTCTAAAAACTAGGCTACCTTGCCGTCCCTACACTCTAACCACTAGGCTACCCTGCCGTCCCTACACTCTAACCACTAGGCTACCTGCCGTCCCTACACTCTAACCACTAGGCTACCTGCCGTCCCTACACTCTAACCACTAGGCTACCCTGCCGTCCCTACACTCTAACCACTAGGCTACCTGCCGTCCCTACACTCTAACCGCTAGGCTA